>NC_074665.1:85500946-85715946 GCF_029448725.1 Salvelinus fontinalis
TTGTCAATGAACTAGTATTCAAAGGTGTGACATATTTTTAATAACTTCCAATATTATAATAATATAACCTCTGGTGTTTATCTTCCCCTTTTAGGTAGTCAAAGGTGTGCAGTACATTTATTAGATTTTCTTAACACCTTTTTCTCACACACACACACACACACACACACACACACACAGACTCACATCTTGTGTGTGTAGAAATGTTGAGTTTGAATTGGCTTGTTGCTGGTTTGATGAAGTGTGTGTAAGCCCAGCCCATGTAAGCATGAGGTGTCTGGTCGTGTGGCTGTTTAGTCTAGCCAGGCTAGTAATGCTTATTGTTGGATTGAACAGGTAGATTTTCCTGCGTTTGTTGTGTGGCGTAAGAAACACACAATAATTCTATACAGTTCTATATATTAGTTGTTTACAGATCTATTCATTACTTCTGTACAGTTCTCTACATTAGTTGTATACAGTTCTCTACATTAGTTGTATACAGGTATATACGTTAGTTGGTTACAGTTCTCTACGTTAGTTGTATACAGTTCTCTACATTAGTTGTATACAGTTATATACGTTAGTTGTAAACAGTTCTCTACATTAGTTGTATACAGTTCTCTACATTAGTTGTATACAGTTCTCTACGTTAGTTGTAAACAGTTCTCTACATTAGTTGTATACAGTTCTCTACATTAATTGTATACAGTTATATACGTTAGTTGTAAACAGTTCTCTACATTAGTTGTATACAGTTCTCTACATTAGTTGTATACAGTTCTCTACATTAGTTGTATACAGTTCTCTACGCTAGTTGTAAACAGTTCTCTACATTAGTTGTATACAGTTCTCTACATTAGTTGTAAACAGTTCTCTACATTAGTTGTAAACAGTTCTCTACATTAGTTGTATACAGTTCTCTACATTAGTTGTATACAGTTCTCTACATTAGTTATATACAGTTATATACATTAGTTGTATACAGTTCTCTACATTAGTTATATACATTAGTTGTATACAGTTCTCTACATTAGTTGTATACAGGTATATACGTTAGTTGTATACAGGTATATACGTTAGTTATATACAGTTATATACATTAGTTGTATACAGTTATATACATTAGTTGTATACAGTTCTCTACATTAGTTGTATACAGGTATATACGTTAGTTATATACATTAGTTGTATACAGTTCTCTACATTAGTTGTATACAGGTATATACGTTAGTTATATACGTTAGTTATATACAGTTATATACGTTAGTTATATACGTTAGTTGTATACAGTTCTCTACATTAGTTGTATACAGTTCTCTACATTAGTTGTATACAGTTATATACGTTAGGTGTATTCAGTTCTATACGTTAAGTGTGTACAGTTCTATACATTAGTTGTATACAGTTCTATACGTTAGGTGATCAAATGAAGAAAGCAGATATGTATGTTGAGAAACTGCTTATCAGAGAGAGAAACAGATTCGTTTACACAGATGGATCTGATTTGATTAAACAGTTGATCAATTCATCTTTAACTTAATCAACATTTTCATCTAACATGTAATGGACTTTCATTTTCATCTAACATGTTGTTACGCACGCCTCTGAGAAGAGGGAACGCAACTCCCTGCTACAACTAAACTCTCTGAAGTGCAAGAGGTATGGACTGTAGGTGCGAGTAAGGATGACACAAAAGCAGAATTTACCGTTTACTAGAATTTATTTTCTTACACGGTAATATGGGGAAAAGGGGCTGGACGGAACCAAAGCAAAGAAAGTAAATATCAAAGTTCCCCCTCTCCTATCTAACCTGCCTACCCACTTAACTTACCTAACTTAGCACCGTCTGGTGCCCTAACCAAAATACAGGGGGTGGTCCGCCCAGGTCTTACCTAGTGTGCCTAGACAGTAAATATACTACGGGTATATGTATGCCCGCGGGCCTCTTGCCTAAGCACTCCCAAAGTGCCTTCTCCTTCCCCCCTGGGAACAAATGAAACAGAGTAATTATTAATGATTTCACAAACACTCACAAACACAGGACATAGAAAAACTGCTACCAACAACAACATTACATACCACACTTTCTGATACACAACCCACACTATATCACAATCTAATTTTTCTCTCTCAATCTCCAAATCTCTACTCCAAATCTCATCTCCTCTCTCTCCTCTCAATCTTCACTCTTGGGCAGAACACTGGCTTTTATCTTCAGGTGGAAATGGTGATTAGAGTCAGCTGCTTCTTGACGAGGGGGCGGGGTCAGCTCCAATCACCAATTAGCCTGGGGTTGACCAATCAGCTGGTTGGGGAGTACTTCAGGAAGCCATCTCCTGAAACACACACTCAAATACAAAACAGAACACAGAAACTGGGGAACGTAACACGCCCACCACAAAATTGCAAACATACAGTTTGTAATAACAAAAACCAACGCTTCCCCAGTTAGTAAACCCGTGATAGAGCGTCAGCAACCACATTCGCTGAGCCCTTCACATAGGCTATCTGTACATTATATCCTTGTACAATCAGAGCCCACCGCATAAGGCGGCGGTTCTGATTGTACATTTGCTTTAAGAACACTAAAGGATTATGGTCCGTGAAGACCATTACAGGCAAGGCACTGGATCCCACATATACCTCAAAGAACTGTAAGGCTAGCAATAAAGCTAGCGTCTCTTGTTCAATTGTGGAGTACCTTGACTGACACGAGTTGAACTTACGGGAGAAGAAACTGACGGGCCGATCCACTCCGTCTTCATCTTCCTGTAAGAGAACCGCACCCACCCCCACTATACTAGCGTCAACCTCCAACTTAAAAGGTTTGTCAAAGTTGGGGGCGGCAAGCACTGGGGCACTACAAAGTAGCGCTTTAGCGGACTCAAACGCATGGTTACAGTCCTTGGACCACCTAAATGGTACCTTGGGACTAAGCAGAGATGAAAGGGGAGCTACTACCGTCGAGAAATTCTTACAGAATGTACGATAGTACCCTACCATCCCTAGGAATCTGCGCAACTGGCGTCGAGTCGTGGGAGCAGAAAAAGCAACAATTGCCTCCACCTTGCCAGTTACTGGCCGCACTTGACCTCGTCCCACTTGTTTCCCTAAGTAAGTCACCGTAGCCTTCCCAAACTCACACTTGGCCAAATTGAGGGTTAAAGAAGCATTCTCCAACCGCTGAAACACACTTTTCAAAGTGGAGAGATGATCAGACCAAGTAGACGAATGTATCACCACATCATCAAGGTATGCAGTACAATTTGGCACATCTGCAAACACAATGTTAACTAGACGCTGAAAAGTAGCAGGTGTATTACACATGCCAAAGGGCATCACAGTGTATTGTACAAAGTTATCAGGCGTAACAAAAGCCGATATGTCAGAAGCTCTAGAGGTCAGAGGCACCTGCCAATAACCTTTTAACAAATCTAACTTACTAACGTAAGCAGCAGAGCCAATTCTATCAATGCAGTCATCTAATCGAGGTAGAGGAAAAGAATCAGACTTTGTAACTGCATTTACTCGACGATAGTCCGTGCATAAGCGGGACGTACCGTCAGGCTTAGGAACAAGAATACATGGGGAACTCCAGGAGCTGTTACTGGGTTTTGCCATGTCATTCTGTAATAAATAAGCTACCTCACTTTTCATTACCTCCCTTTTCTTTGCATTAACCCGGTACGGATGCTGACGTATAGGAGCAGCGTTCCCTACATCCACGTCATGTTCCAAGATGGACGTGCGACTTGGAACGTCCTGAAACACACTGAGAAAACTGTTTATCAATAGGATAAGGTCCTTAGTTTGATCGTTATCCAAATGTTCCATTTGAGAGGGTAACTTCTTCAGCATCTCTGAATTACATAGGCGTTCACACTGCTGTAACGTATGGCGTAACTCCAACCCATCCTCCTTATCCTCCTCTAGGTCCCAGCCAGGCTTCAGCACCACCGCAGCCACACTGGAGACGGCGTGCTGGTCCGGCTTACTTGAGGAGCTGTCTGGAGAGTCACGTACATAATATTCTTTTAGCATGTTAACATGACACACACGGGAAGAACGCCTTCGATCTGGGGTCTTTATCACATAGTTTGTGTCACTGAGTTTCTTTTCCACCAGATATGGTCCAGAAAAACGTGCTGACAGATGAGCCAGGAATTGGCAACAAAACTAAAACTTGATCCCCTGGTGCAAAAGAACGACCAACAGCCTTTTTGTCATAATGCACCTTAATGCGTTTTTGCGATGAGGAAAGAGACTTTTGGGCCAACGCACATGCGGCGTGCAGTCTCTCCCGCATCTTACTGACATAATCCAACACATTTTTAGGGGCGCTACTGGGTGTAGGAGATAAGATATGCTCCTTCAACACTTTCAGCGGACCCCTTGGGGTATGTCCAAACACAAGGTCAGCAGGGCTAAACCCTAAGGACTCTTGTATCGTTTCCCT
This sequence comes from Salvelinus fontinalis, assembly GCF_029448725.1. Lineage (NCBI taxonomy): Eukaryota > Metazoa > Chordata > Actinopteri > Salmoniformes > Salmonidae > Salvelinus > Salvelinus fontinalis. The sequence goes on from NC_074665.1 coordinate 85,505,385, forward strand.
AATAGCAAATAGGACAAAGGGCACCCCCTCATCCCAATCGGTACTGGTATCCATACAATACTTGCGTAGCATTGCCTTCAGCGTCTGATGCCAGCGTTCGAGAGCCCCTTGACTCTCTGGATGATACGGACTTGAGACCTGATGGGAAATACACAATGTCTTTAACACATTTGAAAACATTTTAGACATAAAGTTGGATCCCTGATCAGTTTGGATTACTTTAGGGAGTCCAAACGTAGAGAAGAACTTCACCAGTGCCTTCACCACAGTCTTAGCCGTAATAGTACGGAGAGGAATAGCCTCTGGGTATCGAGTAGCACTGCACATTATTGTTAATAGGAACTGGTTACCTGACCTGGTTTTCGGCAATGGACCTACACAATCAACTATCACTCTTTCAAACGGTTCCCCCACCACAGGAATCGGGTAGAGCGGTGCTCTAGGAACTGTTTGATTCGCTTTCCCAGTGAGTTGACATACGTGACATGTTTTACAAAATTGGACCACGTCAGACTTCAAACCTGGCCAGAAAAAATGACGAAGGACCCGGTTATAAGTCTTTGTGATCCCCAAATGTCCAGACCACGCCTGGTCATGGGCGAGTGACAGCACCTGCTGTCGGAACGATGTAGGAACAACCACTTGACACACTTCACTCCAGTCATTAACGGTGTCATGAGCTGCCCATTTACGCATCAAAACTCCTGCTTCCATAAAGTAGGCAGTCTCTCTAGTTTTAGCTTCTTCAATGGAAATTACCGAAGCAAAACACTTACGAAGACTGGTGTCTCCTTTTTGACATTCAATCACCTTCTCAGGGGTGACAGACAAAAGAATGTCATGTAATTGGGGTGCGATTTCGCAGTCCCCTTCCTTAGTTTTTACAGGAGTAAAAACTGTCGGACTTGCAGAAGGAATACTCGGTGCATTGTCTTCTACTTCAATATTCTCAAAAATGGAACTAGCCAAATCCACCACATCTCCAAGCTTGCGAGATTGTGCCCTCGTTAAGACACAAGCAGGAAAAACATGTGGAAATGCTTGAACCAATTTCTCATCTGTAGTTCTGATTTCTGGGTTGTCTACTACCTCTAACACAGGAGTAACGTTACCACCAGCAATATCATTCCCTAATAGCAATGTGACTCCTTTTACTGGCAGTGTAGACACTACACCAACACGGAAACGTCCTGATACCAAATCTGACACTAAGTGGACCCAGTGTAATGGTACAGGTACTGTTTTTGTCTCTATGCCCTGTAATAAAACATGTGAGCCACAATACGTTTCAGGAGACCAGGGTAAAGCATCAGTAATGATTACTGACTGCGCCGCCCCGGTGTCTCGTAAGATTTTAATTGGCTTTTGATCAGCTTGTTCTCCAGTTAAGGAAACACAACCGGTAGAGATAAACGGAGCATAAACAGGATCCGGTTTCTCAAATGCTGAATCAATACCTCGGACCAACGGACGAGCCAAAGACTTGACTAAACCCAAACTTTTCTTTTTTGGGGAAGGTGACTGGGACTGTTTCGGTTTATTTTTCAAAACTGGGCAGTCCGCAATCACGTGACCCTTTTGGTGACAGTAAAAACATTCACGGATTTCATGAAAAGACTTGTCAGAGGAAAAACGACCTGAATGAGGCACTGATGATGTAATCAGTCTACCTTCAAAACGAGGTGCACCAAAGACAGTCTTGTGTGTCAAAGCGTACTCATCTGCCAACACTGCTGCCTGAGCCAATGTCACCACTTTCTGTTCATTTAAATGAACTACAATTCTATCAGGGAGGTTGCTTTTAAAATCCTCCAACAGCATCAACTCCCGAATATCAGCAAAGGTGTTAGCTTTGCTGGCTGAACACCATCGATTAAACAGAGACTCTTTGTCCCTAGCAAACTCAACAAAAGTACGGTGAGAGGGTTTCTTGTGGTTCCTGAAGCGCTGTCTATAAGCCTCAGGCACCAACTCATAAGCCCGCAACACGGTAGTTTTAACTGTATCGTAGTGTAAACTGTCTTCCAGCGAGAGAGCAGCTACTACTTCCTGGGCTTTCCCAGACAATTTACATTGTAACAGGAGCGGCCAAACCTCGAGTGGCCAATGCAGCGCAGCGGCCACACGCTCAAATGCAGAAAAATAGGAATCCACTTCCGACTCTCGGAATGGTGGGACTAAAGCTATATTTTTACTTACATCAAAGTGGGCTTGATGCTGAGCAGCTTTTGGAGTCGTACTGGAGCCAGCTTCTATCTCCAGTTGTCGGATCCTCACCTCCTTGTCGGCTTCTATTTTCCTAATTTCAAGGTCAAAATGCATTTGTCTCTCTTTATCTTTTTGCTCCATTTCTAACCGGGCCAGCCTCACCTTCAGCCTAGCGGTCCCGTCTGAACGACCTGAAGCAGAAGATAAAGGATCGAATCGAGGCAATGTAAAGGGGGTACGAGCAACCCCTTCCTCTGCCCTGTCCTCCGACTTGGCATCGGAAAGTCTACCCGTCTCCTCTCCTTTCAATGAGAGAATTCTTTCTCTTACTAATCCCTCCCTGACTAGCACCAAAAGCTCAGCCTTTAGGGCTTTCTCAGGGATAACAAATCCATAATGGTCAGCTATAGCTATAAGGTCTACTTTTCGAAACCTCACCAAACAATCAATAGAGGGCGCTTCAATGAACTTGGAGATGGCTGAAGCAGCCATCTTGTACACAGCAATTTACTGAACACACAAACTAAACAAGTCATCCAAACTCACAACCTACCATCACACCTCAATCACTAACCACAGAGAGCTCAGTGCAGCAGGGTCCGGTGGGTTTAATGGAATCCCGGATGAGCCCCCATTATGTTACGCACGCCTCTGAGAAGAGGGAACGCAACTCCCTGCTACAACTAAACTCTCTGAAGTGCAAGAGGTATGGACTGTAGGTGCGAGTAAGGATGACACAAAAGCAGAATTTACCGTTTACTAGAATTTATTTTCTTACACGGTAATATGGGGAAAAGGGGCTGGACGGAACCAAAGCAAAGAAAGTAAATATCAAAGTTCCCCCTCTCCTATCTAACCTGCCTACCCACTTAACTTACCTAACTTAGCACCGTCTGGTGCCCTAACCAAAATACAGGGGGTGGTCCGCCCAGGTCTTACCTAGTGTGCCTAGACAGTAAATATACTACGGGTATATGTATGCCCGCGGGCCTCTTGCCTAAGCACTCCCAAAGTGCCTTCTCCTTCCCCCCTGGGAACAAATGAAACAGAGTAATTATGAATGATTTCACAAACACTCACAAACACAGGACATAGAAAAACTGCTACCAACAACAACATTACATACCACACTTTCTGATACACAACCCACACTATATCACAATCTAATTTTTCTCTCTCAATCTCCAAATCTCTACTCCAAATCTCATCTCCTCTCTCTCCTCTCAATCTTCACTCTTGGGCAGAACACTGGCTTTTATCTTCAGGTGGAAATGGTGATTAGAGTCAGCTGCTTCTTGACGAGGGGGCGGGGTCAGCTCCAATCACCAATTAGCCTGGGGTTGACCAATCAGCTGGTTGGGGAGTACTTCAGGAAGCCATCTCCTGAAACACACACTCAAATACAAAACAGAACACAGAAACTGGGGAACGTAACACATGTAAAGGATCAGTCACTCAGTAAATCACATGACATTATGGAACGCCAGTTCATTGATAGTGAAATCATATAATGCCTTTCATATGGATGTGTTGGGTGGCGGATGAACGGCTGTGCAAAGGCATGCCACAGTACCAGATTAACTCTGTTTGGTTATTTGAGCTCAAATATATGACACACTTCTTACTACAGTCATACCTCACATTCTAGAGACGGACACCGGGGATATTCTAATGGTGAATGATATGGGTGGTTGAAAGGACCAGGAGTGGTGTGGGTGTGATTGTGGGTTTGTGGGTGTGTGTGCGTGCATGCTGAATGATATGGGTGGTTGAAAGGAGCAGGAGAGGTGTGTGTGTGTGTGTGTGTGTGCATGCTGAATGATATGGGTGGTTGAAAGGAGCAGGAGAGGTGTGCGTGTGTGTGCGTGCATGCTGAATGATATGGGTGGTTGAAAGGACCAGGAGTGGTGTGGGTGTGATTGTGGGTTTGTGGGTGTGTGTGCGTGCATGCTGAATGATATGGGTGGTTGAAAGGAGCAGGAGGGGTGTGTGTGTGTGCATGCAATTATGTGTGTGTGTGTGTGTGTGTGTGTGTGTGTGTGTGTGTGTGTGTGTGTGTGTGTGTGTGTGTGTGTGTGTGTGTGTGTGTGTGTGTGTGCGTGCTGAATGCTATGGGTGGTTGAAAAGAGCAGGAGTGGTGTGTGAGTAAGTGACTGATTTCAAGAGCTGAATTTTCTCCACCCTTAATTTTCAAGTGTCACATTCTCACATTAATTTTCGTGCAATTGGCACATCATCCTTTTGGTTGTCTCTCAGCTTACTGTACATCAGTTAACCTTGACAATGTATCATGAAATAGCTTGCAGGTTTAGCTCAGTGTTCATCTACTTTTTTGCATCTGGATATTATATTGAACCTGGATATTATACTAAACCTGGATATTATACTAAACCTGGATATTGTACTAAACCTGGATATTGTACTAAACCTGGATATTATACTAAACCTGGATATTATACTAAACCTGGATATTATACTAAACCTGGATATTATACTAAACCTGGATATTATACTAAACCTGGATATTATACTAAACCTGGATATTATACTAAACCTGGATATTATACTAAACCTGGATATTATACTAAACCTGGATATTATATTAAACCTGAATTTATACTAAACCTGGATATTATACTAAACCTGGATATTATACTAAACCTGGATATTATATTAAACCTGGATATTATACTAAACCTGGATATTATACTAAACCTGGATATTATATTAAACCTGGATATTATATTAAACCTGGATATTATACTAAACCTGAATATTATACTAAACCTGGATATTATACTAAACCTGGATATTATATTGAACCTGGATATTATACTAAACCTGGATATTATACTAAACCTGGATATTATATTGAACCTGGATATTATACTAAACCTGGATATTATACTAAACCTGGATATTATACTAAACCTAGATATTATACTAAACCTGGATATTATACTAAACCTGGATATTATACTAAACCTGGATATTATACTAAACCTGGATATTATACTAAACCTGGATATTATACTAAACCTGGATATTATACTAAACCTGGATATTATACTAAACCTGGATATTATACTAAACCTGGATATTATATTAAACCTGGATATTATATTAAACCTGGATATTATACTAAACCTGGATATTATACTAAACCTGAATATTATACTGAACCTGGATATTATATTAAACCTGGATATTATATTAAACCTGGATATTATATTAAACCTGGATATTATATTAAACCTGGATATTATACTGAACCAGGATATTATACTGAACCAGGATATTATACTAAATCTTGAGCACTCATTGTCTTCGAGGACAGAGCTGGACCAGCATATCCTGTACTTTTGACAGCTAGTCTAACTTGTTATGATATGGCCATCAACTATCAATCTACCATTGAAATGAGATGACTGGAACGGACAAAACCCTTCATTCTATTTACTATGTATACTACACACAGGTTGGGATGTTACAACGTTTTAGTCCTAACCCATCTCTACCCCCATCCCCACCAGTTGTCAGGCTGGAGGTCGCCTTTCTACGTCACTATGGCGTCTTCACTTTATTTAGTGTTGACAGACAGATGCCCAAGTTTCCCCCACAAGAAGCTCCAAGGTCCAACCATCATAATAGATTGATGGGCTTATAAATAAAGTAGAGCCAGGACACTGCTAGAAGATATTTAATATTGCCAGCCAAGGCAAAGTTATTATGGGATATACTGGGGACATATAGGGCAGAGAGAGTGAACATTAGGCCAGGAATGTGGGGCACCAAGAGGAGTTCCTGGACAACTGTTAAGGGGCTGGGCTTGAGCTTCGTGTCTTAATAAGTGTCTTTGTCGCACTGCTTTGCTTTATCTTGGCCAGGTTACAGTTGTAAATGAGAACTTGTTCTCAACTGGCCTACCTGGTCAAATAAAGGTGAAAAAAATGATAATAAAGATCCTCCTTAGAGATTGTAATGGACCTAATAGCCTACTACGCTAGCTAGCTATGCCACTCTTTAATTACAGCAAATGGCAGTGGCCCTTGTCACAGGTTCACGACACATACTGTATTCATACCGCCACAGGGCTGTGAGATGGGCTTGTTGAAGCATAAATATGCATATGAGGATGGATTGCCGATGCTGTAAACCTACCACATGTTGTGATCACAGAGACGGTTTGAGAAGTAGTGTGGTATGCCTAATAAAGCTTTCCATGGAGGAGAAACATGACATTCACTAAAGAGCCTAGTAGATTCCAGAATGCTAAATGGGACGTCATCTAAAGTCTTAATGAGTGGAACACAGGTTAGGTTAGCTGCTACGTCATCGCATCACATTACACCACTCCACTATACTATATCCATGGACAAATGAAGTGCTCCCTCAACTTCTGTACCTGAGCAATATTAAAACACTTAGAGACTGACTCCCAGAGACACCCCTGCCTACCAGAGACACCCCTGCCTACCACACACTATGAGACTGAGAACATCAGCCATGCCACTGGCACATTCCTAGACAGAGCCACACGGTACCACCACTACCACACTGCTTGCTTTGTTGGCCTCCTTATACAGTTCTGCAGCAGTAAGACATTTTCAATTCCCTCGATGCCATTCCACTGGTGTCATTTACCGCTGGCCAAGAAAGTTGATATAATCTCTCTCTCTCTCTCACACTCACACTCACACTCACACTCACACTCACACCCACACACACAGAAATCTGATACAGTGAATGGACAGGGCAGGAGGAAAGAAATAGCGTCCAGCTGGTTCCTGTTAAAACAAGGCAGCACCACTCTATTTATAAAGCATAGGATGGAAAACTATTAAAACCTATAGAGGCTGTCTCTCATAGGGCACCCTATTCCCTATATAGTGCACTACTACGTTTGACCAGGATTTATATAGGAAATAGGGTGCCTTGTGGGAGGTAGTCAGAGCAGGGGAGCGTAGGCTACAGAAATAAATACAGTGGAAACATGGAATGAATCCTGTTCTTGGAATATAGCCTTTGATAAAAATGCACTGTCTGCAAGTATCTGGCTGGACAGTATCGAGCTGATTAGGCAATATTACAGCACTAGATTTTAGATCTCAGTCACAGTCTGATTTATTTTGTAAGGTGACACATCAAATACCTCATTAAAGGGATACTTTGGGAATTTGGCAATGAGACCCTTTCTCTACTTCCCCAGATTCAGAGTAACTCGTGGATACCATTTTTATGTCTGTGTCCAGTAGGAATGAAGTTAGAGGTAGTTTCGCAAGCCTAAACCTGTGGTAACGTACATGAACAAAAGTTGCTCGTTGAACATCTTATTCCAAAATCATGGGCATTAATACAGAGTTGGTCTCCTCTTTGCTGCTATAACAGCCTCTACTCTTCTGGGAAGGTTTCCCACTAGATTTTGGAACATTGCTGTGGGGACATGCTTCCATTCAGCCACAAGAGCATTAGTGAGGTTGGGCACTGATGTTGGGCGATTAGGCCTGGTTCACACTATGTGTTCCAATTCATCCCAAAGGTTTTTGATGGGGTTGAGGTCAGGGCTCTGTGCAAAGCTAGTCAAGCTCTTCCACACCGATCTCGGCAAACCATTTCTGTATGGACCTTGCTTTCGGCACAGGGAATTGTCATGCTGAAACAGGAAAGGGCCTTCCCCAAACTGTTACCACAAAGTTGGACACACAGAACCATCTAGGATTTAATTGTATGCTGTAGCGTAAAAAATTCCCTTCACTGGAACTAAGGGCCTAGCCGAACCATGAAAAAACAGCCCCTGACCATTATTCCTCCACCACCAAGCTTTGGCACTATGCATTGGGGCAGGTAGAATTCTCCTGGCATCTGCCAAACCCAGATTCATCGTCAGACTGCCAGATGCTGAAGCGTGATTCATCACTCCAGAGAACGCGTTTCCACTGCTCCAGAGTCCAATGGCGGTGAGCTTTACACCACTCCAGCTGAAGCTTGGCATTGCGCATGGTGATCATAGGCTTGTGTGCGGCTGCTCGGCCAGAACAGAACTGTGTTGTGTTCTAATCTAGATCATACAAATTATATGCACAAACTAATTATTTGACATAGTTGGGTTTGTTGTCTTTTGGGACAATAGAACACTAAAGTTAGAAGGTTTCCTGGATGGGTCTTGTACTGGCTAGATAGCTGCCACTTGATGCCACCATACACACACACAACACACCACACACACCACACACACACTCACTCGCACCACACACACACACACTGCACCACACACAGAAACACACACACCGCACAACACACTGTATGCGGTGGCCAACTCTGACTGAAGGAAAGACTCTCTGGCCACTACGTTTCCCTCTAACCACTGTAAAGGAAACTCAACTGACGTAGAAAGGAGGATATCTTCTCAATGAAACAGCTTGCTCACAATTAAAAGCCGATGATTAAGTTTTTTCCATCAATGGCTGTAGGTTTAGAAGACTGTTTTATATCTGTGTCAATGGCCTTCATCAGATTGATCAAACAATGGAATGGACATGAAACATAGGTTAGTTGATAGTGATACTATGGAGATAGTGATACTATGGAGATAGTGATACTATGGCGATAGTGATACTATGGACAACAGGACATCACAGTGGAGCCTGTCCTCTTCTCTTCTTTGGATTAGGACAGGATCTGATGTGTGTTTTCTGATAACAGGCTGTGGTTAAAGTTCTGGCCATTAAAACGTTACTAGAAAGGAGGATAGCCTATAGCTTCTGAACAAATGGTTATGGTGAACAGGGGGTAGAGGGATGAATGCTTTACATTGGGCCTCTCACTCTCTCTCTCCCCGAGCTAGAACAGGATCAAATGAGGTGTGTATGTGCATGTGTTATAATAGTCTGTGATTATAACTCAGTGTTTATCACCTGCCGCCAGGCTGGTCTCCTATGGGGCCATGGGAACACTGAAAGACTGAGTCAGTTCCACTACACACACACACACACACACAGCCTTGACCCTGGCTCTGATCCCAGCTCCACTTCTTCTCTACCCTGGCTCCACACCCAGCTCTACTTATCTACCCTGGATACTCACCCTGGCTCCGACCCCGGCTCAGACCCCAGCTCTACTTCTTATCTACCCTGGCTATTCACCCTGGCTGCGACCCTGGCTCCGACCCCAGCTCTACTTCTTATCTACCCTGGCTACTCACCCATGCTCAGACCCCAGCTCTACTTCTCTGCTCTGGCTACTTACCCTGGCTGCGACCCTGGCTCAGACCCCAGTTCTACTTCTTATCTACCCTGGCTACTTACCCTGGCTGCGACCCCAGCTCTACTTCTTATCTACCCTGGCTACTCACCCTGGCTGCGACCCCAGCTCTACTTTTTATCTACCCTGGCTACTCACCCTGGCTCAGACCCCAGCTCTACTTCTTTTCTACCCTGGCTACTCACCCTGGCTACTCACCCTGGCTGCGACCCTAGCTCTACTTCTCTACCCTGGGTACTCACCCTGGCTCAGACCCCAGCTCTACTTCTTATCTACCCTGGCTACTCACCCTGGCTGCGACCCTGGCTCAGACCCCAGCTCTACTTCTTAGCTACCCTGGCTACTCACCCTGGCTACTCACCCTGGCTACTCACCCTGGCTGCGACCCTAGCTCTACTTCTCTACCCTGGCTACTCACCCTGGCTCAGACCCCAGCTCTACTTCTTATCTACCCTGGCTACTCACCCTGGCTCAGACCCCAGCTCTACTTCTTATCTACCCTGGCTACTCACCCTGGCTGCGACCCTGGCTCAGACCCCAGCTCTACTTCTTATCTACCCTGGCTACTCACCCTGGCTGCGACCCCAGCTCTACTTCTCTACCCTGGCTACTCACCCTGGCTGCGACCCTGGCTCCGACCCCAGCTCTACTTCTTATCTACCTTGACTACTTACCCTGGCTCCTCACCCTGGTTCCTCACCCTGGCTCCTCACCATGGCTTCTCACCCTGGTTGTTGCTGGAAGCACATACTCCTGCTATCACAATACTGTGTTTCCTGTATGTAGACGGAGTCTGGCCTATGGGGAATAGAAAACATGCACACATCAGAGATTTATTTTATGTACGGCACAGCAGACCTGGGTTCAACTAGTATTCTAAGAGATTTTAAATATTTATCTGTGTTTGATTGTCCCTGCCTGTTGCAATGGAATGGAAGAAATGTCCCAAAATGGCAAAATATGCCCACCTGGCACTCTTGGCAAGCTAAAGCAAACCCACAAATAACTCAGGTCTGGAATGCACTACAGCCAGTGCCCTGGCTCCATTATACAGCCAGTTTGAAAGATTTATATCTATCTGTGAACAAAACACAGTGCTAAGTGACTGTTGTTCAAATGTTCCAAAATAATGGATTCAAGAATTTATTTTATTTATTTTATTTAACCTTTATTTAACCAGGTAGGCAAATTGAGAACACGTTCTCATTTACAATTGCGACCTGGCCAAGATAAAGCAAAGCAGTTCGACACATACAACAACACATAGTTACACATGGAGTAAAACAAACATACAGTCAATAATACAGTGAAAAATAAGTCTATATACAATTTGAGCAAGTGAGGTGAGATAAGGGAGGTGAAGGCAAACAAAATATATATATAAATAAATAAAAATATAAAAAGGCCATGGTGACGAAGTAAATATAATATAGCAAGTAAAAAAAGAAAAAAAGTAGAGATAGTAGAGATAGAAAAAAAAGTAGAGATAGAAATAATGGGGTGCAAAGGAGCAAAATAAATAAATAAATAAATACAGTAGGTAAAGAGGTAGTTGTTTGGGCTAAATTATAGATGGGCTATGTACAGGTGCAGTAATCTATGAGCTGCTCTGACAGCTGGTGCTTAAAGCTAGTGAGGGAGATAAGTGTTTCCAGTTTCAGAGATTTTTGTAGTTCGTTCCAGTCATTGGCAACAGAGAACTGGAAGGAGAGGCGGCCAAAGGAAGAATTGGTTTTGGGGGTGACCAGAGAGATATACCTGGTGGAGCGCGTGCTACAGGTAGGTGCTGCTATGGTGACCAGCGAGCTGAGATAAGGGGGGACTTTACCTAGCAGGGTCTTGTAGATGACCTGGAGCCAGTGGGTTTGGCGATGAGTAATAAGCGAGGGCCAGCCAACGAGAGTGTACAGGTCGCAGTGGTGGGTAGTATATGGGGCTTTGGTGACAAAACGGATGGCACTGTGATAGACTGCATCCAATTTATTGAGTAGGGTTTTGGAGGCTATTTTGTAAATGACATCACCGAAGTCGAGGATTGGTAGGATGGTCAGTTTTACAAGGGTATGTTTGGCAGCATGAGTGAAGGATGCTTTGTTGCGGAATAGGAAGCCAATTCTAGATTTAACTTTGGATTGGAGATGTTTAATGTGAGTCTGGAAGGAGAGTTTACAGTCTAACCAGACACCTAGGTATTTGTAGTTGTCCACATATTCTAAGTCAGAGCCGTCCAGAGTAGTGATGTTGGACAGGCGGGCAGGTGCAGGCAGCGATCGGTTGAAGAGCATGCATTTAGTTTTACTTGTATTTAAGAGCAAATGGAGGCCACGAAGGAGAGTTGTATGACATTGAAGCTCGCCTGGAGGGTTGTTAACACAGTGTCAAAAGAAGGGCCAGAAGTATACAGAATAGTGTCGTCTGCGTAGAGATGGATCAGAGAATCACCAGCAACAAGAGCGACATCATTGATGTATACAGAGAAGAGAGTCGGTCCAAGAATTGAACCCTGTGGCACCCCCATAGAGACTGCCAGAGACCCGGGACAACAGACCCTCCGATTTGACACACTGAACTCGATCAGAGAAGTAGTTGGTGAACCAGGCGAGGCAATCATTAGAGAAACCAAGGCTGTCGAGTCTGCCGATGAGGATGTGGTGATTGACAGAGTCAAAAGCCTTGGCCAGGTCAATGAATACGGCTGCACAGTATTGTTTCCTATCGATGGCGGTTAAGATATCGTTTATGACATTGAGAGTGGCTGAGGTGCACCCATGACCAGCTCTGAAACCAGATTGCATAGCGGAGAAGGTATGGTGGGATTCGAAATGGTCGGTAATCTGTTTGTTGACTTGGCTTTCGAAGACCTTAGAAAGGCAGGGTAGGATAGATATAGGTCTGTAGCTGTTAGGGTCAAGAGTGTCCCCCCCTTTGAAGAGGGGGATAACCGCAGCTGCTTTCCAATCTTTGGGAATCTCAGACGACACGAAAGAGAGTGTGGAAGGACCACCAGAGGGCAGGCTGGGCTCACGGATGGTAGCCCAACAAGGCATGGGAGACAAGTGAACCAGAGGCAATTAAGCACAGCTGACACTACTAATGAGATATTCTCCTTCCCCTATAAGAGAGAGTATGGAACCAGCAAGAAGAGCAACTATCTCTGGAAGATGGCCAACGAGACAGAGGAGCTGTCTAGGAAGAACCATTAAGACGGTGACAATGTCGTGACTTTTTGTGGTAGTTTAAAGACAATCGTATTGTGTTCCTGTTTTGCTCTGGAGAAGAAGATATATGTTTTTTCCTTTGGAGAGTTTCATTGATTCTGTTGGAGTGTTTGTGTTGACCAAATGCCCTCAATATAGAACTTTGTTCAATCAAGAAAACCTACTCCTGACTCGTTTGTTCCACCTTCCCGCTTTAGAGTGACGCCCAATTACTTGGGCCGCTCACAAGAGGTTGAAAAGGCTAGTAATAGGGGTGGCAACAATTTCAGCAGATAGTTTTAGAAACAAAGGGTCCAGATTATCTTGCCCGGCTGATTTGTAAGGGTCCAGATTTTGCAGCTCTTTCAGAACATCAGCTGACTGTGTTTGGGAGAAAGAGAAATGGGGAAGGCCTGGGCGAGTAGCAGAGGGGAGGGCAGTGCTGTTGACCGGGGTAGGGGTAGTCAGGTGAAAAGCATGGCCAGCCGTAGAAAAATGCTTATTGAAATTCTCAATTATAGTGGATTTGTCGGTGGTGACAGTGTTTCCTATCTTCAGTGCAGTTGGAAGCTGGGAGGAGGTGTTCTTATTCTCCATGGACTTTACAGTGTCCCAGAACTTTTTTGAGTTTATGTTGCAGGAAGCAAATTTCTGCTTGAAAAAGCTAGCCTTGGCTTTTCTAACTGCCTGTGTATATTGGTTTCTAGCTTCCCTGAAAAGTTGCATATCACGGGGGCTGTTCGATGCTAATGCAGAACGCCATAGGATGTTTTTCTGTTGGTTAAGTGGAGTCAGGTCAGGAGAGAACCAAGGGCTATATCTGTTCCTGGTTCTAAATTTCTTGAATGGGGCATGCTTATTCAAGATGGTGAGGAAGGCATTTTTTAAAAATATCCAGGCATCCTCTACTGACGGGATGAGATCAATATCCTTCCAGGATACCTCGGCCAGGTCGATCAGAAAGGCCTGCTCGCTGAAGTGTTTCAGGGAGCGTTTGACAGTGATGAGTGGAGGTCGTTTGACCGCTGACCCATTACGGATGCAGGCAATGAGGCAGTGATCGCTGAGATCTTGGTTGAAAACAGCAGAGGTGTATTTGGAGGGCAAGTTGAATAACAATGAATGTCCCAGTAAAAGTGTCCATAACAGGCTTTTGACCAAATCAACTGCAGGCTACAGGAAGCATCTGGAGCGCCCTTCAGTCAGTCACCAGAATGGGCGAGAGCTCAGTCAGACAGGGCTGAGCCAGGCTGGATACATGTTAAAACAATACCCAACATATCTGCTTATCCCTATCCACTGCTATCTGGTACTCCTTTTGATATGGTATCAGAAGTTCTTTGTTTGCCATATGTATGGATAATGTGGGGATCTGCAGTCACCCAACCAGGTTTAGAAAATGTGCAGGAGATAATGACACATTTGTTACAGTATATGCTGTAATACTGTGAAATCATATTTTTGTTTTTCACAAAAAGCTTTGGTCTGTAAAACTGATGTATTTGTCCAATCAGATGCAGAGAAGTGGAAATCAAAAGCTTCCTTTTTAAGTTTCGAATAGTCATTGTCAAGATGACACAGGAAGTTGATCTCTCAAAGACAGGATGTCTTCAACCTTCAGGAAGTCTTCAAACTCTCTTTTTTTACATTCAAAACTGCAACAAAGAATGTCAATAGCTACCATTTGATATAGAATTTGGTTACACTTATTTTTTAAAGCCTACATGTATAAAGCATTCTAATGTTAAAGTGTGTTGTAAGACTTGTTTGTTGGTCAACATAAACACCAACACCTCCTGGACAAGTTTGACCTAAACCCTCACAATAGTAACTGGCTTATATAAACGTATGAACTTCACATACTGAGCAGTATAATTAGAAAATGATTGCAGAGCCGTAGGATGTCCTTCCTAGTTCCAGCCTCAGACCGCTACAGCTATGGTCAGTAATGGAGAGAAACAGATAGCAGGGAGTCTTTAAGTTATTAAGGTGTTACGACTGTGTGATCACGCTCTCTGTAGCCGATGTGAGCAAGACCATTAAACAGGTCAACATTCACAAGGCCGCGGGGCCAGACGGATTACCAGGACGTGTACTGCGAGCATGCCCTGACCAACTGGCACGTGTCTAAACTAACATTTTCAACCTCTCCCTGACTGAGTCTGTAATACCTACATGTTTCAAGCAGACCACCATAGTCCCTGTGCCCAAGAACACTGAGGTAACCTGCCTAAATGACTACATCTGTAGCCATGAAGTGCTTTGAAAGGCTGGTCATGGCTCACATCAACACCATTACCCCAGAAGACCCACTCCAATTTGCATACCGCTCCAACAGATGCTCAGATGATGCAATCTGGTTAACGGCTTGTCTTGTAAGCATTTCACTGTAAGGTCTACACCTGTTGTATTCGGACTGTGACAAATAAAATTTGATTTGATGCACTTATGAATCCGGTGAATGAGGTGGTATACCCTTTCAATTCCATTGGATGAATCCCGGAACATATTCCAGTCTGTGCTAGTTAAACAGTCCTATAGCGTAGCATCCTCGTCTTCTGTGTGTGCGTGGTGTGTGTGTGTCCGTGTGTGTATGGGTGAAGATGTACAGCTGTGTTCAGGCATTTCTTTATAGTTGGTTTGTTCTGAAAGCTCATTGTTTGTTGAATGTTTTCACTCCCATTACAACCTTGTAGTTAGACATCTACATTGGCATGGAAATCCACAAGCTCTTCATTTGTTGACATAATGTAGAAGTAGTAGTGATGGTTTTAGTGTGTTTGAAACAGAAAACCTGTGTGTGTGTGTGTGTGTGCCTTTATAAATCCCAGCTGTGTTTTAACTGTCTCGGGTCCTGAATACCTTCCACATGATGTGACCGAGCTCATTAAGGTTTACTGTAACACACGTGCACACACACACACACACGGCCATTGTTTCAGAAAAGCAATTAGACCATTCCCGATCCTATTCTTTTATGCCCATAAGCATAAAGGTGATGTATGTAAGCATGTGAACTTCAGGACCTGCATCTAAACATGTATTTACCTTTTTAGATAACAATGAATATGTTCACATGGACAGCAGGGACCTGATCCCAGATCAACACTCCTACTCTAAAAGGCTTGATAAATACACCCCGGGGCTGGTTGGAGACGTAGTTCCCATCTCGGAGTATTGTTTGACATTTATCTTTATAGCTGTTAGGTTTTAATGTACCTACATGACAGTAATGGCTAATTCCTCTACTGTACATCATGGCTAATATTACTGTACATGTTCATGTACATGACAGGTTATCCTTTAGATGATAATGATGATATGAAAGCGAACATACTCCATACTCATAGATCAAGAGTTCAAATGTGTTTGTGACATTTGTAGGCAATAGAGTATCATTAAAACCTAACAGCTATAAAGATAAACGTCATGTGGTACATTAAAACCTAACAGCTATAAAGATAAATGTCATGTGGTACATTAAAACCTAACAGCTATAAAGATAAACGTCATGTGGTACATTAAAACCTAACAGCTATAAAGATAAATGTAATGTGGTACATTAAAACCTAACAGCTATAAAGATAAACGTCATGTGGTACATTAAAACCTAACAGCTATAAAGATCAGCGCTGGATTTACCAGATACCGTGCTTGTCTTTTAGAAGACAGATACATTTTTCAGAGGCTCATTTTATCTGATTCTAACATAAAATGTATTGGTATAACATTTCAGCAAGTGTGTTTGTGTGTGTGTGTGTGTGTGTGTGTGTTGGTATGGCATCTATCCAGTGTAAAATCCTCTGTCCATCAGTCGGTGTGATGTGTTTGGTGAAAACAAGAGCCATGCATCAGGAATGAGGACCCGGCCTTGATTTATTACGGGGTTCAAGTTGGTGCGTAAACCTGGAGTGCGTTTCTTCTTCCAACACCAGAGTAGACGATCCTCTCCTCAGTCTACTGAAGTAGAAGTGTAGAGTGAGGATCTATGCTCAAGATAACTGCGGAACATTAAAAAAATACTTGTAACGGTCCTGACCTGTTTTATGTTGTTTTTTATGTGTTTATGGTCAGGGCATGTGTTTTGGGTGGGCAGTCTATGTTATCTGTTTCTATGTTGGTTTTGGGTTGCCTGGTATGGCTCTTAATTAGAGGCAGGTGGTTTGCGTTTTCCTCTAATTAAGAGTCATATTTAGGTAGGGCGTTCTCACTGTTTGTTTGTGGGTGATTGTCTCCTGTGTCGTGTCGATGTATGTACCATACGGGACTGTTTGGCTGTTCGTTTTCGTTTCGATGTCGTCTGTTTCCTGTCCGTGAGTTTACGTGTAGTTATGTAAGTTTATGTTCAGGTTTCGTCAACGTCGTTTTCTTGTTTTTTTGTAAATTTGAAAGTGTTTTGTGTTTCTTGTTGCCATCGTCGTATTTATAATAAAGATGGCTTATTTCCCTGAAGCTGCATTTTGGTCTGATGATCCTTCTCTCCTCTCCTCGTCTGAGGATGAGGAGAGCGACAGCCGTAACAGAATCACCCACCAAACTAAGACCAAGCGGCAAGGGAAAGCTCGACAGGGCAACAAGGACTTCTGGACTTGGGAGCAGATATTAAATGGAGAAGGTCCCTGGGCTAAGGCAGGAGAGAATCGCCGCTCTCAGGAAGAGAGGGAGGCAGCTAAAGCCCAGGAGCGGTGGTTTGAGGAGGCAGCAAGGAGACGTGGCTGGAAGCCCGAAAAGCCATGGGAGCAGCTGGAGGCACTGAGGAGAGCAGAGGCTACCGGAGAGAGGAACCGGAGCTATGAGGGAACGCGTCTGGCACGGAAGCCCAAAAAGCCCGTAAGTAACTCCCAAAAATTTCTTGGGGGGGGCTAGGAGGTAGTGGGCCAAGGGCAGGTAGGAGACCTGCGCCCACTTCCCAGGCTTACCGTGGAGAGCGGGAGTACGGGCAGGCGCCGTGTTACGCAGTAGAGCGCACGGTGTCTCCTGTACGAGTGCATAGCCCAGTGCGGGTTATTCCACCTCCCCGCACTGGTAGGGCTAGATTGAGTATTGAGCCAGGTGTCATGAGGCCGGCTCAACGCGTCTGGTCTCCAGTGCGTCTCCTCGGGCCGGCATACATGGCACCGGCCTTACGCATGGTTTCCCCGGTTCGCCTACATAGGCCGGTGCGGGTTATTCCACCTCCCCGCACTGGTCGGGCAACCGGGAGTATTCAACCAGGTAAGGTTGGGCAGGCTCAATGCTCAAGAGTGCCAGTACGCCTCCACGGTCCGGTATTTCCGGCGCCACCTCCCCGCCCCAGCCTAGTACCTACAGTGTCTACACTACGCACTAGGCTACCAGTGCGTATCCTGAGCCCTGTTCCTCCTCCACGCACTCTCCCTGTAGTGCGTGTATCTAGCCCGGTGCCTCCAGTTCCGGCACCACGCACTAAGCCACCTGTGCGTCTCCAGAGCCCTGAACACACTGTATCTTCTCCCCCTACTAATCCTGATGTGCTTGTCCTCAGCCCGGTGTCACCAGTGCCGGTACCTCGCATCAGGTATAGAGTGGGCTTTGAGAATGCAGTGTGCCTTGTCCCTGCTCCCCGCACTAGTAGGAAGGTGCTTATCCTTAGCCCGGTGCCTCCAGTTCCGGCACCACGCACCAGGTCTACAGTGCGCCGTATCCGGCCAGAGCCATCCGTCTCCCCAGCGCCATCTGAGCCATCCGTCTCCCCAGCGCCATCTGAGCCATCCGTCTCCCCAGCGCCGTCTGAGCCATCCGTCTGCCAGGAGCCTGCAAAGCCGCCCGTCTGCCATGAGCCTGCAAAGCCGCCCGTCTGCCATGAGCCTACAGAGCCATCCGCCAGACAGGAGCCGCTAGAGCCGTCAGCCAGACAGGAGCCGCTAGAGCCGTCAGCCAGACAGGAGCCGCTAGAGCCGTCAGCCAGACAGGATCTGCCAGAGCCGCCAACCAGACAGGATCTGCCAGAGCCGCCAACCAGACAGGATCTGCCAGAGCCGCTAGCGAGCCATGAGCAGCCAGAGCCGTCAGAGAGCCATGAGCAGCCAGAGCCGTCAGAGAGCCATGAGCAGCCAGAGCCGTCAGAGAGCCATGAGCAGCCAGAGCCGTCAGAGAGCCATGAGCAGCCAGAGCCGTCAGCCTGCCATGCGCGTCGAGAGCCGTCAGCCTGCCATGAGCGTCGAGAGCCGTCAGCCTGCCATGAGCGTCGAGAGCCGTCAGCCTGCCATGAGCGTCGAGAGCCGTCAGCCTGCCATGAGCGTCGAGAGCCGTCAGCCTGCCATGAGCGTCGAGAGCCGTCAGCCTGCCATGAGCGTCGAGAGCCGTCAGCCTGCATAGACCTGCCAGAGTCCCTCAGCCAGGATCTGCCAGAGTATATCAGCCGGGACCTGCCCCTTGTCCCGGTGTTGCCCCTTGTTCCGGTGCTGCCCCTTGTCCCGGTGCTGCCCCTTGTCCCGGTGCTGCCCCTTGTCCCGGTGCTGCCCCTTGTCCCGGTGCTGCCCCTTGTCCCGGTGCTGCCCCTTATTCCGGTGCTGGTCCTTATCCTGGTGCTGCCCCTTGTTCCGGTGCTGCCCCTTGTCCCGGTGCTACCCCTTGTCCCGGTGCTGCCCCTTGTCCCGGTGCTGGCCGTTTATTTAGGGGAAGGTAGTTTTAGGGTGGTCATTGGAAGGGGTAGACAGAAGAGGGGAGTGACTATGGTGGTGTGGGGACAGCGTCCAGAGCCGGAGCCACCACCGTGGTCAACTGCCCACCCAGACCCTCCCCTGGACTTTGTGCTGGTGCGCCCGGCGTTCGCACCTTGAGGGGGGGGTTCTGTAACGGTCCTGACCTGTTTTATGTTGTTTTTTATGTGTTTATGGTCAGGGCATGTGTTTTGGGTGGGCAGTCTATGTTATCTGTTTCTATGTTGGTTTTGGGTTGCCTGGTATGGCTCTTAATTAGAGGCAGGTGGTTTGCGTTTTCCTCTAATTAAGAGTCATATTTAGGTAGGGCGTTCTCACTGTTTGTTTGTGGGTGATTGTCTCCTGTGTCGTGTCGATGTATGTACCATACGGGACTGTTTGGCTGTTCGTTTTCGTTTCGATGTCGTCTGTTTCCTGTCCGTGAGTTTACGTGTAGTTATGTAAGTTTATGTTCAGGTTTCGTCAACGTCGTTTTCTTGTTTTTTTGTAAATTTGAAAGTGTTTTGTGTTTCTTGTTGCCATCGTCGTATTTATAATAAAGATGGCTTATTTCCCTGAAGCTGCATTTTGGTCTGATGATCCTTCTCTCCTCTCCTCGTCTGAGGATGAGGAGAGCGACAGCCGTTACAATACTCACATTTCAACAAATAAATGTTCAGTGGCTGATGTTGAATGGTAACAATTAATGTAAAAGTATTGAGATGTCATGATAAAAACCTGCTTCACTTGTAGGTTAGAAGTAGAGCCATTGTGAGAAGAGTAACATCTCCTCCTCATCATCCTCCACCACTGCCACACTATTATCCCTTCTTTTCCTGTGGTCTCTAACTGCTGCTCTTTCTTTCTCTCCCTCTCTCTTTCCCAGTTGTCTCTCTCTTGCGCTCAATATCGCGCTCTCTCTTGCGCTTGTTCTCTCCCGCTCTCTCACATTCTCTCTCTCGGACTGTCACTCTCCCTTGGCCCCAGTGATGTACTGGGCAGTATGTACTACCCTCTATAGTGCCTTGCGGTCGGAGGTCGAGCAGTTGCCCTTTCAGTCTCCTGAGGGGGAATAGGTTTTGTTGTGCCCTCTTCACGACTGTGTTGGTGTGCTTGGACCATGTTAGTTTGTTGGTGATGTGGACACCAAGGAACTTGAAGCTCTCAACCTGCTCCACTGCAGCCCCGTTGATGAGAATGAGGGCGTGCTCGGTCCTCCTTTTCCTGTAGTCCACAATCATCTTCTTAGTAGTGATCACGTTGAGGGAGAGGTTGTTGTCCTGGCACCACACGGCCAGGTCACTGATCTCCCTATAGGCTGTCTCATTGTTGTCGGTGATCAGGCCTACCACTGTTGTCATCGGCAAACTTGATGATTGTGTTGGAGTCGTGCCTGGCCGTGCATTCATGAGTGAACAGGGAGTACAGGAGAGGACTGAGCACACACCCCTGAGGGGCCCTGTGTAAAGGATCAGCGTTGCGGATGTGTTGTTACCTACACTTCCCACCTGGGGGCGGGCCATCAGGAAGTCCAGGATCCAGTTTCAGAGGGAGGTGTTTAGTCCCAGGGTCCTTAGCTTAGTGATGAGGTTTGAGGGCACTATGGTGTTGAACGCTGAGTTGTAGTCAATGAATATGATTCTCACATAGGTGTTCCTTTTGTCCAGGTGTGAATGGGCAGTGTGGAGTGCAATAGAGATTGCGTCATCTGTGGATCTATTGGGGCAGTATGCAAATTAGTTTGGGTCTATGGTTTCTGGGATAAGGGTGTTGATGTGAGCCATGACCAGCCTTTCAAAGCACTTCATGACTACAGACGTGAGTACTCCTGGTCGGTAGTTTTTTAGGCAGGTTACCTTAGTGTTCTTGGGCACAGGGACTATGATGGTCTGCTTGAAACATGTAGGTATTACAGACTTAGACAGGGAAAGGTTGAAAATATCAGTTTAGACACTTGCCAGTTGGTCAGCGCATGCTTGGAGTACACGTCCTGGTAATCCATCTGGCCCTGCGGCCTTGTGAATGTTGACCTGTTTAAAGGTCTTACTCACATCGGCTGCGGAGTGTGATCACACAGTTGTCCGGAACAGCTGGTGGTCTCATGCATGTTTCATTGTTACTTGCCTCGAAGCGAGCGTAGAAGTAATTTAGCTCGTCTGGTAGGCTTGTGTCACTGGGCAGCTCGCGGCTGTGCATCCCTTTGTAGTCTGTAATAGTTTGCAAGCCCTGCCGCATCTAACGAGCATCGGCGCAGTATGATTCTATCTTCGTCCTGTATTGATGCTTTGCCTGTTTGATGGTTCATCGGAGGGCATAGCGGGATTTCTTATAAGCTTCCGGGTTATAGTCCGCTGCTTGAAAGCGGCAGCTCTACCCTTTAGCTCAGTGTGGATGTTGCCTGTAATCCATAGCTTCTGGTTGGGGTATGTGCGTACAGTCACTGTGGGGACGACGTCACCGATGCACTTATTGATGAAGCCAGTGACTGATGTGGTGTACTCCTCAATGACATCGTAAGAATCCTGGAACATATTCCAGTCTGTGCTAGTTAAACAGTCCTGTAGCTTAGCATCTGCTTCATCTGACCACGTGTTTATTGACCGAGTCACTGGTGCTTCCTGCTTTCATTTTTGCTAGTAAGCAGGAATCAGGAGGATAGAATTATGGTCATACTTGCCAAATAGAGGGCGAGGGACAGCTTTGTACGCTTCTCTGTGTTTGGAGTAAAAGTGGTTGAGAGTTTTTTTCCCCTCTGGTTGCACATTTAACATGCTGGTAGAAATGTAGAAATGCTGGTAGAAATTAAATTTTCCCTGCATTAAAGTCCACGACCACTAGGAACACCGCTTATGGATTAGTGTTTTCCTGTTTGCTTATGGTGGTATACAGCTCATTGAGTGCGGTCTTAGTGCCAGCATCGGTCTGTGGTGGTATGTAGACAGCTACGAAAAATACAGATGAAAACTCTCTTGGTAGATAGTGTGGTCTACAGCTTATCATGAGATACTCTACCTCAGGCGGGCAAAACCTTGAGACTTCCTTAGATATCGTGCACCAGCTGTTGTTTACAAATATGCATAGACCACCGCCCCTTGTCAAAATGGCATGGTTGATTAAGAGCCCATGAAACGGCAGCCATCCTCTACCACGCCATCTTAGGCATGCTTGTGTTCCGTCCAATGTGAAAAGGCACATTTGAATGAAACAAATCGTCCCTGAGGCGAGCGTTGGTTCATAGAATGACAGCCTTTGACTGTAGAGTCATCTGCTGCCATGTTTTCTCTCATTTATGAGTGTGACGCTGTGACCGGTGTTTGTTACTCGTGTGTGTGTGTTGTGCGGGTGTTGCGTGTGCTTGTGCATGCATGCGTGCATGCGTGCCAGGTAACTGTATGTAAGGACCAGTTGTTGTGTGGGTCCATTCCATTCACATAATTAAAAGCACCAGGCCATTAACACCCAGTCAGCCTCTGTCTCAGTTGGAGCTCAGGAACTCCTATGTTCTATAAATACAGGAGTTAACAGCAGTGCTGTGATGGGGTAGGAGCCTGGGAGGGGTGTGGGGGTGGGCTGGA
Source organism: Salvelinus fontinalis (assembly GCF_029448725.1). NCBI lineage: Eukaryota > Metazoa > Chordata > Actinopteri > Salmoniformes > Salmonidae > Salvelinus > Salvelinus fontinalis. Next base: position 85,528,284 of record NC_074665.1, read on the forward strand.
GCTGGGGAGAGGTGTGGGGGTGGGCTGGGGCTGGGGCTGGAGTAGTGGACTAGGGTTGGAGGAGCTGGGGATGAAGGGCTGTGGTAGGAGGTTGAGGTGGTTGGGTGAGGTAGGAGCCTAGAAGTAGGGCTGGGGGTGAGACTGGGGCTTGGGAGGCAGGGCTTGGGGTGGTATAGGGAACATTAATAACTGCCTAATAAAAGCTTGGGCCAAGCAGGGCTTACCAATGACCTCCACTGTTTCCTAACATAAAGGGGGATATAATGAGAGTTTTGCTGCTCATTCTCAGTGTCCAGCCACGCATTGTTCTGTATCTTCCCTGGTACCGGGCAGTGTCTGTGTCCCAAATGTCACCCTATGCCCTATATAGTGCACTACTCTTGGCTAGGGCTCAATAGGGTTCAATAGGGCTCTGGTCAAAAGTAGTGCACTATAAGGAATAGGGTGTCATTTGAGACGCGGCCTCTGTCTCCATCTCCCACGATAACACAGCCTCTGTCTCCATCTCCCACGATTTCACAGCCTCTGTCTCTGAGACAGTTTAATGATGGATGGTAGGTCAGGAGTCAACAGTCAGCAGTGCTCATCTCATAGAAATAGAATGACTAGAGCAGGAAAAGTCCCTCTGACTTCCTCCCTCTGACCTCTGCCCAAGGCAGTTGGACAGTGCACTCATTGGGCATGCTTAACACGGCTGACATGAGATTCTATTTCTATAGTCCGTCCATGGTACTGAGCCTTGTCACTGTTTTGTAAACGGGAAGTTTGGGAACCAAACCCATCAAATGATATTCAGTTATATTTGTGTTGTGCTTAATGTGACATTTCACAAAAAACGACTTCAATCATACAGTACAATGACTTCATAACTTATTCAATGACCAACAGTAAAGCAGATAAAGCATTTAGAAGACTGCATATATTGGTATTTTTACCTGTGCGTTACCAAAAACTTGACAAAGTAAGCTATAGTACTAAGAGGATAATTCAATAAAACTTTTAGTCAAGTTTCTAATTTGGGTCTTGATGATCATAGGGGCGGGCTGCAGTATTTTATCCCTCTCAATGGAGGAAGAAGCCCTGTAACCGGGTCTGTTTCTGGAGATTCATGTCCGGCTCCATCCACACTTTTCCTCTTTCCTGCCATAACTCTCTCACTTTGCTAGGTAGCAGACAGCCGCCCCTTCACAGAGGATGTCAGTGTGTGAGTGTTTAAATGTGTGAGTGTTTAAGTGTGTGTGGGCTGATGTGTTAATCCAACCAGACAGAACTTCAGGCCTCCTATATGGCCTGAAAGAGGAAGGAGATGGGTGGATTGATGGAAAATCGGTGGATTGGTGGAAAATGAAACAATTAAAAAAATAGAGAGAGAGAGAGCACAACCACTGGGAAAGAGAGAGGGAAAGAAAGAGACCACCGGAGAAGAAAAGACCGTGAAGCCCTCATGAGGGGTTTGGTTCCAAGCTGGCAGACACTAGTTTGGGTAAAGAGCGACACTCCGGTCAGTCAGTGGTACCAGACAGCAACATGGAACCAAACCCCTCACCATCAGAGTCTCTAGCTCTTTAAAGGTTGAGTGAGTAAAGTTTAATGGACTGGAAAGATTAAAGAAAAGAGAGAAAGACATAAAGATGTGATTTTCCCATGTCCTTTTTCCAACAGTATTCTGTAATGAGGACGTGGGGTTTGATTATATTCAGAGCTTTCCTTGTTTCCAAGTCCCGTGCCAAAAGAAACACTTTCTCTATGGTTCTCTCAGGTCGTATGGTCTCACATTGGAAAAGATAGAGTACAGTACATGCAAATGCAATGCCAGTTGTTTAGTATATGGATTCAATTTACCCTCTTCACGCTACTGAGCCAATCCAAACCGAGCTTCGTTGAGCTGAAAGGACAATGAGTGGAGAACATATCAGAGCCAGTAAAGATGGGGTTGGCATGGTCTTCTGAAGCTCATATCCACTTCTGAAGCTTGGGTGGCACTGTTTTATAACCAGTCAGGTTCAGATTGATAGCACCTAGAGAGGACTTTATCTGATGTTAACATAATAGGGCTCTTTCCAGTGTTGTAGTACTCAGCATTTTGAGTGTCTCGGTCTCGTGTCAGATACATTTGTACTCGGTCTTGACTCGGACAGGAAGGACTCGTAATTTCTTCCCGGGACCAGCGGAGTAAAAAACTCCTAATTATCAGCTTTCATTTAACGAGTACATAAAACTGATTCGCCAGGCCAAATATATACACTCTTTTCTCGAAACATGAATATCTTAACAGTATTTATATCTATTCTAGAAATGTGTGCTCAGTGGCGAACCATTTGGACCTAGGACTTTAGTGTGTGACAGGTTCGTGATGCTCAAAGGACAGCAACTGTAATCTCACTTCTTAATCCCCACTGATGCGTATCAAAGTAGTGTAGTAGAGATATACGATTTATGTAGTACAATAGTGAAATGATGCACAAAGTGGACTACAAAATCGCAAAGCACGTGCAATATATGAATATGCGTGCAGCACACATAGCCTAGTTTCGGCAGAAGATCGTCTGCAGGCAAGAAGAGTATGCAGCTCTCAACTGGTTTTGGCATGAATCAGCTCACAGAATGACGTCGGTGGCCGTTAGGTAGGAAAGACGTTTCAACTGATGATATCTACCAGTAAATGCTAACTAAGGCAACAATGGGTATGCAAACCAGGTGTTGAAAAAATTTCGTTTGAAGTCTTGGTTAGTAGGCTATTTGTGATGTGCCATTCAGTCATGTGCTGTTTGCGTTAGGGGTGTAGGCATGAGTTTGCCTGGTGGACACAGGCCCACCCACTGGGGAGCCAGGTCCTGCCCACCCAATCAGATTGAGCAAAAACCAAAAAAATATGCAGTGTTATCACAAAAAACACAGTTACACTCACCAGATAATGATCATTTGAAACAACCCTTTCCTGCAGTCAAGGAACAAAAGCGCCCTCTTTGGCCTCATGGGTGGAATGTTATTAATATTTTTCATTATTTCATCATCCAATAACATTTTTTTTAAACAGATAAATCTGGTGTTTCTATGTCAAACAGTTTTGTTTTATTTCATTCTTCGGATATATTCAGTGCCTGGCAAAAGTTTGTACACACCTGCTCATTCCAGGGTTTTTCTTTATTTGTACTATTTTCTACATTGTATAATAATAGTGAAGACATCAAAACTATTAAATAACACATAGAATCATGTAGTAACCAAAAAAGTGTTAAACAAACATATATTTGTATATATATTTTATATTTGAGATTCTTCATAGTAGCCACCCTTTGCCTTGATGACAGCTTTGCACACTCTTGGCATTCTCTTAACCAGCTTCATCTGGAATGCTTTTCCAACAGTCTTGAAGGAGTTCCCACATATGCTGCGCACTTGTTGGCTGCTTTTCCTTCACTCTGCGCTCCAACTCATCCCAAACCTATGATGTCAATTTCATGCCATATGTATTACATTTAAAATAAAATTAATTGTGAATACAAGTCCTCAACTGGCAGCTTCATTAAATAGTACCTGCATAACACTAGTCTCAACGTCAACAGTGAAGACGCAACTCCGGGATACTGGCCTTCTAGGCAGAGTTCCTCTGTCCAGTGTCTGTGTTCTTTTGCCCGTCTTAACCTTTTCTTGAAGCTGCCAGTTGAGTACTTGTGAAGCGTCTGTTTCTCAAACTAGACACTCTAATGTACTTGTCCTCTTGCTCAGTTGTGCACAGGGGCATCCCACTCCTCTTTCTATTCTGGTTAGGGCCAGTTTGCCCTGTTCTAAGAAGGGAGTAGTACACAGCGCTGTATGAGATCTTCAGTTTCTTGGCAGTTTCTCACATGGAATAGCCTTCATTTCTCAGAACAAATCAAATCAAATCAGATTTATTTATATAGCCCTTTGTACATCAGCTGATATCTCAAAGTGCTGTACAGAAACCCAGCCTAAAACCCCAAACAGCAAGCAATGCAGGTGTAGAAGCACCTGAAGAATAGACTGACGAATAGACTGACGAGTTTCAGAAGAACGTTCTTTGTTTCTAGCCATTTTGAGCCTGTAATCGAACCCACAAACGCTGATGCTCCAGATACTCAACTAGTCTAAAGAAGGCCAGTTGTATTGCTTCTTTAATCAGAACAGCAGTTTTCAACTGTGCTAACATAATTTCAAAAGGGTTTTCTAATGATCAGTTAGCCTTTTAAAATTATAAACTTGGATTAGCTAACACAATGTGCCATTGGAACACAGGAGTGATGGTTGCTGTTAATGGGCCTCTGTACACCTATGTAGATATTCCATAAAAAATCTGCCGTTCCCAGCTATAATAGTAATTTACCACATTAACAATGTATTTCTGATCAATTTGATGTTATTTTAATGGACAAAAAATGTGCTTTTCTTTAAAAAAACTATGACATTTCTAAGTGACCATAAACTTTTGAATGGTATTGTATACATATATTTTGTTATATATAGTGAGGTGTATACTTGGTATTGAATCGGTCTCGCTTTAGGTCATCTTGTCCACTGGCTCTTTCTCATAACAAACTGAGCATTCAAGATTTGGTTCTGGATCACGAAATTACATTGTGCTTGAACTGCCATTTGGTTTCTCTTTGTGTCTCTACAGAAGGACATGAAAGACATATTCACAGCCATCACCTTTGAGGTGGCCTACACCCTGGGGAAGCATGTGGTGAACGGTCACCTGGACAAAGACCTGCCTGCTCTTACACCTGTACTGCGCTGGAGGAAAGGAGACAAGATGGCAGCAAAGAATGAGGTAACAGGCTCCAGCTGTTGTTGCCTATTATCTAGGTTGAATGAGGTAACAGGCTAGAGCTGTTGCCTATTATCTAGGTTGAATGAGGTAACAGGCTCCAGCTGTTGTTGCCTATTATCTAGGTTGAATGAGGTAACAGGCTACAGCTGTTGTGTTGCCTATTATCTAGGTTGAATGAGGTAACAGGCTACAGCTGTTGTGTTGCCTATTATCTAGGTTGAATGAGGTAACAGGCTACAGCTGTTGTTGCCTATTATCTAGGTTGAATGAGGTAACAGGCTACAGCTGTTGTGTTGCCTATTATCTAGGTTGAATGAGGTAACTGGCTACAGCTGTTGTGTTGCATATATCTAGGTTGAATGAGGTAACAGGCTACAGCTGTTGTGCTACCTACAGTCCAAGTCGGAAGTTTACATACACCGTAGCCAAATACATTTCAACTCAGTTTTCACAATTCCTGACATTTAATCCAAGTAAAAACTCCCTGTTTTAGGTCAGTTAAGATCCCAAATTTATTTTAAGAATGTGAAATGTCAGAAAATTAGTAGAGAGAATTATTTATTTCAGATTGTATTTCTTTCATCACATTCCCAGTGGGTCAGAAGTTTACATACACTCAATTAGTATTGGGTAGGATTTCCTTTAAATTGTTTAACTTGGGTCAAACGTTTCAGGTAGCCTTCCACAAGCTTCCCAAAATAAGTTGGGTGAATTTTGGCCCATTCCTTCTGACAGAGCTGGTGTAACTGAATCAGATTTGTATGCCAAATTTTCTATGGGATTGAGGTCAGGGCTTTGTTATGGCGACTCCACTACCTTGACTTTGTTGTCCTTAAGCCATTTTGCCACAACTTTGGAAGTATGCTTGGGGTCATTGTCCATTTGAAAGACCCATTTGCGACCAAGCTTTAACTTCCTGACTGATGTCTTGAAATGTTGCTTCAATATATCCACATAATTTTCCTCATCATGATGCCATCTATTTTGTGAAGTGCACCAGTCCCTCCTGCAGCAAAGCACCGCACAACATGTTGCTGCCCCCGTGCGTCACGGCTGGGATGGTGTTCTTCGGCTTGCAAGCGTCCCCCTTTTTCCTCCAAACATAACGATGGTCATTATGGCCAAACAGTTCAATTTTTGTTTCATCAGACCAGAGGACATTTCTCCAAAAAGTTTGATCATGGTCCCCATGTACAGTTGCAAACAGTAGTCTGGCTTTTTTATGGCAGTTTTGTAGCAGTGGCTTCTTCCTTGCTGAGCGGCCTTTCAGGTTATGTCGATTATAGGACTTGTTTTACTGTGGATATAGATACTTTTGTACCTGTTTCCTCCAGCATCTTCACATGGTCCTTTGCTGTTGTTCTGGGATTGATTTGCACGTTGCACACCAAAGTACGTTCATCTCTAGGAGACAGAACGTGTCTCCTTCCTTAGCGGTATGATGGCTGCATGATCCCATGGTGTTTATACTTGCGTACTATTGTTTGTACAGATGAACGTGGTACCTTCAGGCATTTGGAAATTGCTCCCAAGGATGAACCACACTTGTGGATGTCTACAATTTTTTTCTGAGGTCTTGGCTGATTTATTTTGAGTTTCCCATGATGTCAAGCAAAGAGGCACTGAGTTTGAAGGTAGGCCTTGAATTACGTCCACAGGTACACCTCCAATTGACTCAAATGATGTCAATTAGCCTATCAGAAGCTTCCAAAGCCATGACATCATTTTCTGGATGTTTCCAAGCTGTTTAAAGGCACAGTCAACTTAGTGTATGTAAACTTCTGACCCACTGGAATTGTGATACAGTGAATTATAAGTTATCTGTCTGTAAACAATTGTTAGAAAAATAACTTGTGTCAGGCACAAAGTAGATGTCCTAACCGACTTGCCAAGACTATAGTTTGTTAACAAGAAATTTGTGGAGTGTTTGAAAAACTAGTTTCAATATCTCCAACTTAAGTGTATGTAAACTTCCGACTTCAACTGTATATATAGGTTGAATGAGGTAACTGGCTACAGCTGTTGTGTCGCCTATATGTAGGTTGAAATCTTCTCACACAACATACTATAGTGACAACACCTTGCGACCATGCTAAGAGTTTTGGTGTAACGGCTAAGCTGTGGGGTTGACAGTCGCTGGATCCAGGTTCGAGTCCTGGTCTGATTTACCCCCGAATTCCGGCAGTACTCTCTACCGAGAGTCAATCAGAGTTGAAAGTAAATTATTTAGAATCAGGGACTGATACATACAGTATATTTAGTTTCGATCAATTTCCTTTAAATTTTATAAATATTTTAGGAATCGACCCTCTAACACTGGTACCTGAAAGCAAAGTCTCTTCTTCCTCTGTGTTAGCAGAGGAATGTCTAGAAATGACCTCAAAGAAATAACCTCAGATTATCGTTATGAGGTGGTTTCGGTTGCCACCTGGTGTTACCACCGTGTTTTCTTTCCTTGAGTGGAATTTGGAAGATTGATCAATTTTGTTATTTTTCGATTACCGCTACCTTTCGTTTCCTCTTCTAGACATGGTTTGAGAGGAACTGCCTGTCTGATGACTGTGCTGCTGACCTGAGACTCCATGGGAAACTGCTGCTTTCTGGGTAAAAAAACACACTCACACACACACACACTGTTTGTTCCTCTGTTTGACCACTCACTTGGTTTATATCATATATATTCGTGTGTATGTTTTGGACGTGTTTAACTATACTTGTCAGGACCATAAGTCAGCCACAAGGATAGTAAATGAACAAACATTTCATCAACTGGGGACATTTTGTTTGTCCCCACAAAGTCAAATGCTATTTCTACGGGGTTTATGGTTATGGTTAGAATTAGGGTTAGGAGCTAGGGTTAGATTTAGGGTTAAGGTTAGGTTTTCGGGTTAAGGTTAGGGTACGGGTTAGGATAGTTGTAGATTGTGTGTGCCAGCACGCGTTCTCTTCTGGCCTCTGCTCACCACTCTGCTATGAAAGGAGACTGAGGTCATCCTGTACACACTGAGGTGTGGGTGTGGTCAGTGGAACTATGATGCGTGCTCATTGGCTCTCGTTGTCATTGGAAGCCATCCATGCTTTCTCCATATTTAGTGAGGGAGGTCCTTTTCCTCTTGTTGTATGAATCATTGGCAGTGTGGACTTTTGGAAACCAATAGCTGTTGAAATTCAGTGGTTCAGTGGTATTACTACTAGTATAACAGCTTAGTTATATATTACTAGTGTCTTTTGCTTGTGTGTGGAGTGAAAATCTCTCATATAACTCCATTGTAGTTCTCATAATAACTTATAACTGAGAGTAATACGTTTAGAAAAGAAAGAAAGCTTCTTCTGAATGACTATAATATTCTCTACCAGGCTCCATATCCGTCCCCTTCTAGTCTTGGCAAGCGTGAGGAATGTACGGAACGTCTCACAATCTTTTAACTGATTCTGTCCCTATCAAATAAAAGTAATTATTCCATTCCTGCGTCTAGGCTCCACGTGCGGTCCCATCTGGCCCTAGGAGGAGTGAGGAACGTCTCTCTGAACGTGACCCTCTCCAACGCAGGGGACGATGCCTACGACACCAACATCTACTTCAACTTCTCCAGAGAGGTCTTCTATATCAACTACTGGCAGGAGGTTGGTTGTTGTTCTATTGTTGTTGTAAGTGGGGGCTGTTGTGTGGAAGGTTTCATTGATTGGTTGTTCTGTCTTTTCATTCTGCTGTTGTCTCTTCATGACTATTGTTGTGCATGTTTGTTTACATGTTGAAATGTCGGTTGTTTACATTTTAGGACTCATGTCTAGTGTTTCTTTGGTTAGGGGTTGTTGCGGTGATGTTTTGAAATAAATACGTTTTGGGAAAGTTGAATTAACAGTTGATCAATGGTTACTGTAGGAAATGGAAGATTCCAGCAATCAGGAGGGAAAAAACAGAAAGGGAACCCTACAACTGGGTATCCCACAACTGCAAATTCTTTAAAATCTCTGAATTTTGGCTAAGTTTCCAGAATTATGCAACTCTAACAAGAGCACAAGACCTAACTAAAATATTCCTCATTCAACAACACCATTCACTGAGGCTATGTTTCAACAACACCATTCGCTGAGGCTATATTTCAACAACACCATTCACTGAGGCTATGTTTCAACAACACCATTCACTGAGGCTATATTTCAACAACACCATTCACTGAGGCTATGTTTCAACAACACCATTCACTGAGGCTATATTTCAACAACACCATTCGCTGAGGCTATGTTTCAACAACACCATTCGCTGAGGCTATATCTCAACAACACCATTCACTGAGGCTATATTTCAACAACACCATTCACTGAGGCTATGTTTCAACAACACCATTCACTGAGGCTATATTTCAACAACACCATTCACTGAGGCTATGTTTCAACAACACCATTCGCTGAGGCTGTACTTCAACAACACCATTTGCTGAGGCTATATCTCAACAACACCATTCGCTGAGGCTGTATTTCAACAACACCATTCGCTGAGGCTGTATTTCAACAACACCATTTGCTGAGGCTGTTTCAACAACACCATTCGCTGAGGCTATGTTTCAACAACACCATTCACTGAGGCTGTTTCAACAACACCATTCGCTGAGGCTATTTCAACAACACCATTCGCTGAGGCTATTTCAACAACACCATTCGCTGAGGCTATTTCAACAACACCATTCGCTGAGGCTATTTCAACAACACCATTCGCTGAGGCTATTTCAACAACACCATTCGCTGAGGCTATTTCAACAACACCATTCGCTGAGGCTGTTTCAACACACCATTTGCTGAGGCTATATTTCAACAACACCATACGCTGAGGCTGTTTCAACAACACCATTCGCTGAGGCTATGTTTCAACAACACCATTCACTGAGGCTATATTTCAACAACACCATTCACTGAGGCTATGTTTCAACAACACCATTCGCTGAGGCTATATCTCAACAACACCATTCACTGAGGCTATATTTCAACAACACCATTTGCTGAGGCTATGTTTCAACAACACCATTTGCTGAGGCTATGTTTCAACAACACCATTCGCTGAGGCTATATTTCAACAACACCATTCACTGAGGCTATGTTTCAACAACACCATTCACTGAGGCTATATTTCAACAACACCATTCACTGAGGCTATGTTTCAACAACACCATTCACTGAGGCTATATTTCAACAACACCATTCGCTGAGGCTATGTTTCAACAACACCATTCGCTGAGGCTATATTTCAACAACACCATTCACTGAGGCTATGTTTCAACAACACCATTCACTGAGGCTATATTTCAACAACACCATTCACTGAGGCTATGTTTCAACAACACCATTCACTGAGGCTATATTTCAACAACACCATTCGCTGAGGCTATGTTTCAACAACACCATTCGCTGAGGCTATATCTCAACAACACCATTCACTGAGGCTATATTTCAACAACACCATTCACTGAGGCTATGTTTCAACAACACCATTCGCTGAGGCTATATTTCAACAACACCATTCACTGAGGCTATATTTCAACAACACCATTCACTGAGGCTATATTTCAACAACACCATTCACTGAGGCTATATTTCAACAACACCATTCACTGAGGCTATATTTCAACAACACCATTCACTGAGGCTATATTTCAACAACACCATTCACTGAGGCTATATTTCAACAACACCATTCACTGAGGCTATGTTTCAACAACACCATTCACTGAGGCTATGTTTCAACAACACCATTCACTGAGGCTATATTTCAACAACACCATTCACTGAGGCTATGTTTCAACAACACCATTCACTGAGGCTATATTTCAACAACACCATTCGCTGAGGCTATGTTTCAACAACACCATTCGCTGAGGCTATATTTCAACAACACCATTCACTGAGGCTATATTTCAACAACACCATTTGCTGAGGCTATATTTCAACAACACCATTTGCTGAGGCTATATTTCAACAACACCATTTGCTGAGGCTATATTTCAACAACACCATTTGCTGAGGCTATATTTCAACAACACCATTTGCTGAGGCTATGTTTCAACAACACCATTCGCTGAGGCTATGTTTCAACAACACCATTCGCTGAGGCTGTTTCAACAACACCATTCGCTGAGGCTATATTTCAACAACACCATTCACTGAGGCTATATTTCAACAACACCATTCGCGGAGGCTATATTTCAACAACACCATTTGCTGAGGCTATAGCTGTGTTCAAATACCCATACTAACATAACGTATGCTACATACTTAATGAGTATATGCTACATACTATATACTATTCGTTGATTTTAGTATATTGTAAACTAACGGTATCCTATCAGCTGAGCGTCCTAGTGCTTCACCTGTCTACCGGAAGTTGATGCTGTTATGCAACCTCTTGCCTGCTTGTTAGCATAACAAATTACTAGCTAGACATTATACAACTTTGGGTGTGTTCTTAAATTCAATTTGGAGTGCCGGAGTGCCCTTAGACTGCACTCTGGGTGTAGCGTTTCGCTCTCGGAGCGCTGAGAGCGCAAACTGGACACTCTGGCTGGATTAGGGTTGATTCAAGTATTCTGGCCTTACAACGACAGTCAAGCACCCAAGCTGGTTGGCTGATGTTGTCTAGCTTGCTAGCTTCTTCCAGACACAAATGAGAGAACACCTCACTCTGACCATTTTACTCGCCCTAGCAGAGCTGGTTATCCAGAGCGTTGTTGACTTTAACTGTGCTGCTGGCAACAATTGAATTACGTTTTTTTGCCAATGTTTACTGACACCGGCCATATTCAACCGGTGTTGAGCATTCGTCAATTCATCAGTTATGCTGCGCTCTGGTACACTCAGAAGAGAGCATTCTGAAATCAGAGTAGATAGCCAGAGCGAATTTACGAAAGCACCCAAAAGTAATTTAAGAACACAAAACAACTCTACTACTTAGCTAAGCTAAGAATGACAGGAGTGATCAAGTCAATACATGTTGGTTTAGATAGCATATAGGTACTATACTGGCAAGCTTGATATATTCGTAGCCAACTAATGTTAGGTAGCTAGCTAACATACCGGTACATACTGCTGTAATGATACGCTATGTGGTTCGTACGGATTGTGTTGCTAACAAATTGTCAGCCAACATAACGTGTAAGGTAACTTATTTGAAAAGTCATTACTTTATTACATTGCTCAACATTTTCTTCACATTTGTCATAATTAGTTAAAGCAATGAATTTGTGTCCGCTCTCGTTGGACTTCCGCCATTTTCTCCAAATCTGAAAACGATGTGAAGCCCATTTATGGAAGAATTGCGCTATGGGCCCTAAAAGCACGGAACTAATGTCGACTGCTTGTATACTTCGCATTTTGGCAAATGTAGTACGACATCTGGAAACTTTTGGCATGCTAACTATATCCATACTATGACCAATAAGCATACTATATACTCAATTTATATCACAAATAGTATGGTTAGTGCGGTATTTATGAGTATTCGAACACAGCTTATACATTAGGACGTGAAACGTGTTTAAGACAGTATTTTCCAGCATTCATAGTGTATCTGATTGTGAACCTCCACATTTAAGCGCAGACTTTTCCCCCGAAACTGTAAATGTGTTTCTCAGAAGAGGAGGAGGGCATTGGCTCTAGGCTAGAGGTTAGGTTAGTGTGCTGTCTGTCTGTCTGCTCTCTGTCAATTGTTGTTATATAACAGCAGACAGACCTAGTCAGACCTGAGTAAGATGCCATGTTTCTCTAGCCAATGCTTACTCTACACCAATCCAATTACTTTGAATTCCATGATGGGGAGTGTGAAACTGTATGAAAGGGAAGTGTGCACATGTATGGAAGGTGAGTGGAGAATGGGGACACAGACTCAGTTTTTGTAAGGCCAGCGGAACAGACCTCAATCAATCAAGTTTATTTTATATAGCCCTTCGTACATCAGCTAATATCTCGAAGTGCTGTACAGAAACCCAGCCTAAAACCCCAAACAGCAAGCAATGCAGGTGTAGAAGCACGGTATGCTAGAAAAACTCCCTAGAAAGGCCAAAACCTAGGAAGAAACCTAGAGAGGAACCAGACCTAATCATACCGGAGAGAGATGCCATGTCAGTCAAAGCTTAGGAAAGAGGGAGGGCGGGAGGGAGGAAGAAGAATGGACATTGAATATAAGTTCAATCTAATATGCACAATAATATTTGACCTAAATATTGCAAAAATAATATTTTAAGGGTTTTCGTTTCACCTGGCTAATTGAATGAACTATTAACTTCAGGTTTAGTATTGGTTTACCTCCTGTAAGAGACTCTTTCTTTGTCTGGAAAGCTAATAGGTTGAGGTAGTCTAAGTGTGTAGTATACAGTATGCTAATATGGGTATTGGAACACAGCTTATGCTTCCTACAGTCATCAGACTAAGGCTGTTGCTGGGTGTGAGACTCCTGCAGACCTGGCTTTAAATACTATTTGAATTTATCTCAAATACTTTAGAATGTATATTAGCTTTACTTGATTGAGCTTGCCTGTTGCAATGGATCCAATGGAACAGTCCAGAAAGTGCAAACCCCACCCACCTGGCACTCCAGGCAAAGTATTTTAAATATTTCAAATAATATTTGAACGCAGGTCTGGCTGTGAGAGACTCCTGTGTCCTCTTTTTTAATATTGTTCCCTTCCTGTCTGTGACTTCCTGGTCCCGCTGATCCCTCTGCCTATCAGCTTCTTAAACAAAAATTCTCTCAACCTAGCAGCTTCTTAAAAGCAGTGAATTTGTATCCGATCTCGTTGTACTTCGGCTGCATATTTCCCGCCATTTTCTTGAAATCTGAAAATGATGTGAAGCCACGCCCATTTCCTGAAGAATTGCCCTAAAGTACGGAAATAGTGTCCTCTGCGTGTATACTTCATATTTTGGCGGATTTAGTATGACATCCTGGAACTTTTGGGATACTAACTATATACATACTATGACCAATAAGCATACCATATACTCAATTCACATCACAAATAGTACAGTTAGTATGAGTATTCGAACACAGCTATTGACTTTTGTAATTACTTCTGCCTGCTGGTAGAATTCAGAGGTGTTTATGTGACCTCTCTCTGCTCTGCTAAGGTTCTGTTAGGGTCAGCTCCCGCTCCTCCTCTGAGGCTCTTTCTCACTCTGTGTGTGCCTGTGTGTGTGGAGCTGAGTGTGAACTCCCATTCCCCCTGATTTTAAGAGCGGTGGTCTGGTTATCTCTCTGTTGTTCTTGCAACCAGAGCCGTCTGAAAACCAGGGAGGTGAATTAGTTTCAGAAGCTCATCTCACTCCTCAGAGTGGGGTTGGCACTTTTATGACTATTCTCTTGGTTCCATTGCACCAGGCAAGCACAATTAAGCCCAGCGGAAGTATTATAAATTGTTTCAAATAGTATTTGAACGTAGGACTGTCGTCACACTGCCACACACAGCTGCACAGGAGCCTGGGTTATGAGGTGGAGGTGGGTGGTGGGCTTATTTGTACTTTTTTGTGGGAGCACAGGGTTTATGTTTTGGAATCTTATGTTCATCATGACAGGTCCTGGGTTTGTGATATTCAGAACCTCTGCTACAGGCTGTTGTGGTAAAGTAAGAAGTTAACAAACGCCTATAGCAGAGGGCCTGGCTATAAACATTGTGTGCGACCACGCTGGTGTGGTACTAGTTTGAGGACATGTAACCAGAGCAGTGTTGTGATTTTAGAGAACCATTTCTGCCAAGTCCTGCTGTGGCAAGCTCATATCAAAGTCTAAATACGGAAAGTTGGGGCATTTTTTAACTGAACTAAAGACACAGAAGAAAACACTCAATCCTTAGCCAATTAGAGTCTTTGGCATGGATTTTAAACGTTTATTTATTTAACCTTTATTTAACTAGGCAAGTCAGTTGAGAACAAATTCTTATTTACAATGATGGCCGACCAAAAGGCAAAAGGCCTCCTGCGGTGACGGGGGCTGGGATTAAACATCTAAAACAAAATAAAAATATAGGACAAAACACACACCGTGACAAGAGAGACACCACAACATTACATTAACAGAGACCTAAAACTACAAAATAGCATGGTGGCAACACATGGCAACACAACATGGTAGCAACACAACATGGCAGCAGCACAACATGGTAGCAGCACAAAACATGGTACCAACATTATTGGGCACAGACAACAGCACAATTGGCAAGAAGGTAGAGACAACAATATATCACGCACAGCAGCCACAACTGTCAGTAAGAGTGTCCATGATTGTGTCTTTAAATGAAGAGTTAAAACTGTCCAGTTTGAGTGTTTGTTGCAGCTCGTTCCAGTCGCTAGCTGCAGCAAACTGAAAAGAGAAGCGACTCAGGGATATGTGTGGTTTGGGGAATACAATAATGAGAAAGACATGGGGGAAAACACCAGTGAAAGATTGAGAGGGAGAGATGAACAAACAGACAGTAGTCCTAGTCTCCCCACAGAGAAAGGAAAGCCACGTCTGCTCTGTTCTCTCTCAAGGCCCTGCCAGGGGGGTGACTGGGAAACAGGCTGACCCCGCCCCCACTCTCTGAATTCAATTCAAAGTGCATTATTGGCATGGGAAACATATGTTTACATTGCCAAAGCAAGTGAAATAAACAGATAAATCCAACATATCCAGGAGTTACTAGTCTAGCTAAAATCCACATGACATTAGGAATCACTGTAGTTCCCTATTGAATACTGTAACCAGTTCACTCCCTAATGAATGATGTAACCAGTTCACTACCTATTGAATACTGTAACCAGTTCACTCCCTGTTGAATACTGTAACCAGTTCACTCCCTGTTGAATACTGTAACCAGTTCACTACCTAATGAATGATGTAACCAGTTCACTCCCTGTTGAATACTGTAACCAGTTCACTCCCTGTTGAATACTGTAACCAGTTCACTACCCGTTGAATACTGTAACCAGTTCACTACCCGTTGAATACTGTAACCAGTTCACTACCTGTTGAATACTGTAACCAGTTCACTCCCTGTTGAATACTGTAACCAGTTCACTCCCTAATGAATGATGTAACCAGTTCACTCCCTGTTGAATACTGTAACCAGTTCACTCCCTGTTGAATACTGTAACCAGTTCACTCCCTATTGAATACTGTAACCAGTTCACTCCCTGTTGAATACTGTAACCAGTTCACTACCCGTTGAATACTGTAACCAGTTCACTACCCGTTGAATACTGTAACCAGTTCACTACCTGTTGAATACTGTAACCAGTTCACTCCCTGTTGAATACTGTAACCAGTTCACTACCTATTGAATACTGTAACCAGTTCACTCCCTATTGAATACTGTAACCAGTTCACTACCCGTTGAATACTGTAACCAGTTCACTACCTGTTGAATACTGTAACCAGTTCACTCCCTATTGAATACTGTAACCAGTTCACTCCCTGTTGAATACTGTAACCAGTTCACTCCCTGTTGAATACTGTAACCAGTTCACTCCCTGTTGAATACTGTAACCAGTTCACTCCCTGTTGAATACTGTAACCAGTTCACTACCTGTTGAATGATGTAACCAGTTCACTCCCTGTTGAATACTGTAACCAGTTCACTCCCTGTTGAATACTGTAACCAGTTCACTCCCTAATGAATGATGTAACCAGTTCACTCCCTGTTGAATACTGTAACCAGTTCACTCCCTGTTGAATACTGTAACCAGTTCACTCCCTGTTGAATACTGTAACCAGTTCACTCCCTGTTGAATACTGTAACCAGTTCACTCCCTAATGAATGATGTAACCAGTTCACTCCCTGTTGAATACTGTAACCAGTTCACTCCCTGTTGAATACTGTAACCAGTTCACTCCCTGTTGAATACTGTAACCAGTTCACTCCCTGTTGAATACTGTAACCAGTTCACTCCCTGTTGAATACTGTAACCAGTTCACTCCCTGTTGAATACTGTAACCAGTTCACTCCCTAATGAATACTGTAACCAGTTCACTCCCTGTTGAATACTGTAACCAGTTCACTCCCTGTTGAATACTGTAACCAGTTCACTCCCTGTTGAATACTGTAACCAGTTCACTCCCTATTGAATACTGTAACCAGTTCGCTCCCTGTTGAATACTGTAACCAGTTCACTACCCGTTGAATACTGTAACCAGTTCACTACCCGTTGAATACTGTAACCAGTTCACTCCCTATTGAATACTGTAACCAGTTCACTCCCTGTTGAATACTGTAACCAGTTCACTCCCTGTTGAATACTGTAACCAGTTCACTCCCTAATGAATACTGTAACCAGTTCACTACCTATTGAATACTGTAACCAGTTCACTACCTATTGAATACTGTAACCAGTTCACTCCCTGTTGAATACTGTAACCAGTTCACTCCCTGTTGAATACTGTAACCAGTTCACTCCCTAATGAATACTGTAACCAGTTCACTACCTATTGAATACTGTAACCAGTTCACTACCCATTGAATACTGTAACCAGTTCACTACCCATTGAATACTGTAACCAGTTCACTACCTATTGAATACTGTAACCAGTTCACTACCTATTGAATACTGTAACCAGTTCACTACCTATTGAATACTGTAACCAGTTCACTACCCATTGAATACTGTAACCAGTTCACTACCTATTGAATACTGTAACCAGTTCACTCCCTATTGAATACTGTAACCAGTTCACTCCCTATTGAATACTGTAACCAGTTCGCTCCCTGTTGAATACTGTAACCAGTTCACTCCCTATTGAATACTGTAACCAGTTCACTCCCTATTGAATACTGTAACCAGTTCACTCCCTATTGAATACTGTAACCAGTTCACTCCCTATTGAATACTGTAACCAGTTCACTCCCTATTGAATACTGTAACCAGTTCACTCCCTGTTGAATACTGTAACCAGTTCACTACCCGTTGAATACTGTAACCAGTTCACTACCCGTTGAATACTGTAACCAGTTCACTACCCGTTGAATACTGTAACCAGTTCACTACCTGTTGAATACTGTAACCAGTTCACTACCTATTGAATACTGTAACCAGTTCACTCCCTGTTGAATACTGTAACCAGTTCACTCCCTATTGAATACTGTAACCAGTTCACTCCCTATTGAATACTGTAACCAGTTCACTCCCTATTGAATACTGTAACCAGTTCACGCCCTAATGAATACTGTAACCAGTTCACTCCCTATTGAATACTGTAACCAGTTCACTCCCTATTGAATACTGTAACCAGTTCACTCCCTGTTGAATACTGTAACCAGTTCACTACCTATTGAATACTGTAACCAGTTCACTCCCTATTGAATACTGTAACCAGTTCACTCCCTATTGAATACTGTAACCAGTTCACTACCTATTGAATACTGTAACCAGTTCACTACCTGTTGAATACTGTAACCAGTTCACTCCCTATTGAATACTGTAACCAGTTCACTACCTATTGAATACTGTAACCAGTTCACTCCCTATTGAATACTGTAACCAGCTCACTCCCTGTTGAATACTGTAACCAGCTCACTCCCTGTTGAATACTGTAACCAGTTCACTCCCTATTGAATACTGTAACCAGTTCACTCCCTATTGAATACTGTAACCAGTTCACTCCCTGTTGAATACTGTAACCAGTTCACTACCTGTTGAATACTGTAACCAGTTCACTCCCTATTGAATACTGTAACCAGTTCACTCCCTGTTGAATACTGTAACCAGTTCACTCCCTGTTGAATACTGTAACCAGTTCACTACCTATTGAATACTGTAACCAGTTCACTCCCTGATGAATACTGTAACCAGTTCACTCCCTAATGAATACTGTAACCAGTTCACTCCCTGTTGAATACTGTAACCAGTTCACTCCCTGTTGAATACTGTAACCAGTTCACTCCCTTTTGAATACTGTAACCAGTTCACTCCCTATTGAATACTGTAACCAGTTCGCTCCCTGTTGAATACTGTAACCAGTTCACTACCCGTTGAATACTGTAACCAGTTCACTACCCGTTGAATACTGTAACCAGTTCACTCCCTATTGAATACTGTAACCAGTTCACTCCCTGTTGAATACTGTAACCAGTTCACTCCCTGTTGAATACTGTAACCAGTTCACTCCCTAATGAATACTGTAACCAGTTCACTACCTATTGAATACTGTAACCAGTTCACTACCTATTGAATACTGTAACCAGTTCACTCCCTGTTGAATACTGTAACCAGTTCACTCCCTGTTGAATACTGTAACCAGTTCACTCCCTAATGAATACTGTAACCAGTTCACTACCTATTGAATACTGTAACCAGTTCACTACCCATTGAATACTGTAACCAGTTCACTACCCATTGAATACTGTAACCAGTTCACTACCTATTGAATACTGTAACCAGTTCACTACCTATTGAATACTGTAACCAGTTCACTACCTATTGAATACTGTAACCAGTTCACTCCCTGTTGAATACTGTAACCAGTTCACTCCCTGTTGAATACTGTAACCAGTTCACTCCCTGTTGAATACTGTAACCAGTTCACTACCTATTGAATACTGTAACCAGTTCACTACCTATTGAATACTGTAACCAGTTCACTCCCTGTTGAATACTGTAACCAGTTCACTCCCTGTTGAATACTGTAACCAGTTCACTCCCTGTTGAATACTGTAACCAGTTCACTACCTATTGAATACTGTAACCAGTTCACTACCTATTGAATACTGTAACCAGTTCACTCCCTATTGAATACTGTAACCAGTTCACTCCCTTTTGAATAATGTAACCAGTTCACTCCCTATTGAATACTGTAACCAGTTCGCTCCCTGTTGAATACTGTAACCAGTTCACTACCCGTTGAATACTGTAACCAGTTCACTCCCTGTTGAATACTGTAACCAGTTCACTCCCTGTTGAATACTGTAACCAGTTCACTACCTGTTGAATACTGTAACCAGTTCACTCCCTATTGAATACTGTAACCAGTTCACTCCCTATTGAATACTGTAACCAGTTCACTCCCTGTTGAATACTGTAACCAGTTCACTACCTGTTGAATACTGTAACCAGTTCACTACCCGTTGAATACTGTAACCAGTTCACTCCCCGTTGAATACTGTAACCAGTTCACTCCCTATTGAATACTGTAACCAGTTCACTCCCTATTGAATACTGTAACCAGTTCACTCCCTATTGAATACTGTAACCAGTTCACTCCCTATTGAATACTGTAACCAGTTCACTCCCTGTTGAATACTGTAACCAGTTCACTCCCTATTGAATACTGTAACCAGTTCACTCCCTATTGAATACTGTAACCAGTTCACTCCCTGTTGAATACTGTAACCAGTTCACTACCTGTTGAATACTGTAACCAGTTCACTACCTATTGAATACTGTAACCAGTTCACTACCTATTGAATACTGTAACCAGTTCACTCCCTGTTGAATACTGTAACCAGTTCACTCCCTATTGAATACTGTAACCAGTTCACTCCCTATTGATTACTGTAAGCAGTTCACTACCCATTGAATACTGTAAGCAGTTCACTCCCTAATGAATACTGTAACCAGTTCACTCCCTGTTGAATACTGTAACCAGTTCACTCCCTATTAAATACTGTAACCAGTTCACTCCCTGTTGAATACTGTAACCAGTTCACTCCCTATTGAATGCTGTAACCAGTTCACTCCCTGTTGAATACTGTAACCAGTTCACTCCCTATTGAATACTGTAACCAGTTCACTCCCTGTTGAATACTGTAACCAGTTCACTCCCTGTTGAATACTGTAACCAGTTCACTACCTATTGAATACTGTAACCAGTTCACTCCCTATTGAATACTGTAACCAGTTCACTCCCTATTGAATGCTGTAACCAGTTCACTCCCTGTTGAATACTGTAACCAGTTCACTCCCTATTGAATACTGTAACCAGTTCACTCCCTGTTGAATACTGTAACCAGTTCACTACCTGTTGAATACTGTAACCAGTTCACTCCCTATTGAATACTGTAACCAGTTCACTCCCTATTGAATACTGTAACCAGTTCACTCCCTATTGAATACTGTAACCAGTTCACTACCTGTTGAATACTGTAACCAGTTCACTACCCAATGAATACTGTAACCAGTTCACTACCCATTGAATACTGTAACCAGTTCACTCCCTGTTGAATACTGTAACCAGTTCACTCCCTAATGAATACTGTAACCAGTTCACTCCCTGTTGAATACTGTAACCAGTTCACTACCTATTGAATACTGTAACCAGTTCACTCCCTATTGAATACTGTAACCAGTTCACTCCCTGTTGAATACTGTAACCAATTCACTACCTGTTGAATACTGTAACCAGTTCACTACCTATTGAATACTGTAACCAGTTCACTACCCATTGAATACTGTAACCAGTTCACTCCCTGTTGAATACTGTAACCAGTTCACTACCTGTTGAATACTGTAACCAGTTCACTCCCTATTGAATACTGTAACCAGTTCACTACCTATTGAATACTGTAACCAGTTCACTACCCATTGAATACTGTAACCAGTTCACTCCCTGTTGAATACTGTAACCAGTTCACTACCCGTTGAATACTGTAACCAGTTCACTCCCTGTTGAATACTGTAACCAGTTCACTACCTGTTGAATACTGTAACCAGTTCACTCCCTGTTGAATACTGTAACCAGTTCACTACCTGTTGAATACTGTAACCAGTTCACTCCCTATTGAATACTGTAACCAGTTCACTCCCTGTTGAATACTGTAACCAGTTCACTCCCTATTGAATACTGTAACCAGTTCACTCCCTGTTGAATACTGTAACCAGTTCACTCCCTATTGAATACTGTAACCAGTTCACTCCCTATTGAATACTGTAACCAGTTCACTCCCTGTTGAATACTGTAACCAGTTCACTACCTGTTGAATACTGTAACCAGTTCACTCCCTGTTGAATACTGTAACCAGTTCACTCCCTGTTGAATACTGTAACCAGTTCACTACCTATTGAATACTGTAACCAGTTCACTACCTGTTGAATACTGTAACCAGTTCACTCCCTATTGAATACTGTAACCAGTTCACTCCCTATTGAATACTGTAACCAGTTCACTCCCTATTGAATGCTGTAACCAGTTCACTCCCTATTGAATGCTGTGGTGGCAGGTGGTTAGAGCATTGGGCCAGTAACCAAAAGGTTGCTGGATTGAATCCCCGAGCTGACTAGGTAAAAATCTGTCGTTCTGTCCCTGAACAAGGCAGATAACCCACTGGTCCTCGTTAGGCCGTTATTGTAAATAAGAATTTGTTTGTAACTGACTGGCCTAGTTAAATAAAACATTTTTTTTTACTGTATCCAGTGAATTTAGGACTTTTCCAAACTGACAATAACAATATTATTTTCAAAGATTAAAACCTGAATTAGGGTTCACTGCAGGCATAAATTAAGACATTTGTCAAAGTTGTGATGCGTCCGTCCTCCTCCTCACCCCCCCCCCCCCCCCCCCCACAAACGCATACATCATGTCTCACCCCCACAAACGCACAAATCATGTCTCACCCCCACAAACGCACACATCATGTCTCACCCCCACAAACGCACACATCATGTCTCACCCCCACAAACGCACACTTCATGTCTCACCCCCACAAACGCACACATCATGTCTCAACCCCACAAACGCACACATCATGTCTCACCCCCACAAACGCACATGTCATGTCTCACCCCCACAAACGCACATGTCATGTCTCACCCCCACAAACGCACACATCATGTCTCACCCCCACAAACGCACACGTCATGTCTCACCCCCACAAACGCACACGTCATGTCTCACCCCCACATACACACACCATGTCTCCACCCCCCACACACACATCATGTCTCACCCCCACACACACGTCACATCCCCCCGCACAAACACATCATGTCTCACCCCCCCCCCACACACACATCATGTTTCACCCCCCCCCCACACACACACATGTCTCACCCCCTACACACCCACGTCTCCACTCCCCACACACATGTCACATCCCCCCCGCACACACACATTATGTCTCAACCCCTCACACACACACACATCATGTATCACCCCCCTACACACATCACCCCCCTTCACACGTCATGTCTCACCCCCCTACACACACCATGTCTCACCCCCCACACACACATCATGTCTCACCCCCCGCAAACACATCATGTCTCACCCCCCGCAAACACATCATGTCTCCACCCCCACACACACATCATGTCTCACCCAACACACACACACACACACACATCTCACCCCCCACACACACATCATGTCTCCACCCCCCCCACACACATCATGTCTCCAACCCCCACACACATATCATGTCTCACCCCCCTGCACACACATCATGTCTCACCCCCCTGCACACACATCATGTCTCACCCCCCTGCACACACATCATGTCTCACCCCCCTGCACACACATCATGTCTCACCCCCCTGCACACACATCATGTCTCACCCCCCTGCACACACATCATGTCTCACCCCCTGCACACACATCATGTCTCACCCCCCTGCACACACATCATGTCTCACCCCCCTGCACACACATCATGTCTCACCCCCCTGCACACACATCATGCCTCACCCCCCTGCACACACATCATGTCTCCACCCCGCACACACACATCATGTCTCACCCCCCCACACACACATCATGTCTCCACCCCCACACACACATCATGTCTCACCCCCCCACACACACATCATGTCTCCACCCCCACACACACATCATGTCTCACCCCCCTGCACACACATCATGTCTCCACCCCCACACACACATCATGTCTCACCCCCACACACACATCATGTCTCACCCCCCTGCACACACATCATGTCTCACCCCCACACACACATCATGTCTCACCCCCCCGCACACATATCATGTCTCACCCCCCTGCACACACATCATGTCTCACCCCCCTGCACACACATCATGTCTCACCCCCCTGCACACACATCATGTCTCCACCCCGCACACACACATCATGTCTCACCCCCCCACACACACATCATGTCTCCACCCCCACACACACATCATGTCTCACCCCCCTGCACACACATCATGTCTCCACTCCCACACACACATCATGTCTCACCCCCACACACACATCATGTCTCACCCCCCTGCACACACATATCATGTCTCACCCCCCTGCACACACATCATGTCTCACCCCCCGCACACACATCATGTCTCACCCCCCGCACACACATCATGTCTCACCCCCCACACACATCATGTCTCCACCCCCCCACACACATCATGTCCCCCCCCACACACACATCATGTCTCACCCCCCACACACATCATGTCTCCACCCCCCACACACATCATGTCTCACCCCCCTGCACACACATCATGTCTCCACCCCCCACACACATCATGTCTCACCCCCCTGCACACACATCATGTCTCCACCCCCGCACACACACATCATGTCTCACCCCCGCACACACACATCATGTCTCACCCCCCTGCACACACATCATGTCTCCACCCCCCTGCACACACATCATGTCTCACCCCCCTGCACACACATCATGTCTCCACCCCCCTGCACACACATCATGTCTCACCCCCCTGCACACACATCATGTCTCACCCCCCTGCACACACATCATGTCTCACCCCCCTGCACACACATCATGTCTCCACCCCCCGCACACACACATCATGTCTCACCCCCCACACAAATATCATGTCTCCACCCCCCCGCACACACATCATGTCTCACCCCCCCGCACACACATCATGTCTCACCCCCCCGCACACACACATCATGTCTCACCCCCCCGCACACACACATCATGTCTCACCCCCCCGCACACACACATCATGACTCACCCCCCCGCACACACACATCATGTCTCCACCCCCCCGCACACACATCATGTCTCACCCCCCCGCACACACATCATGTCTCACCCCCCGCACACACATCATGTCTCCACCCCCCTGCACACACATCATGTCTCACCCCCCCGCACAAACATCATGTCTCCACCCCCCTGCACACACATCATGTCTCCACCCCCACACACACATCATGTCTCCACCCCCCACACACACATCATGTCTCACCCCCATGCACACACATCATGTCTCACCCCCCTGCACACACATCATGTCTCACCCCCCTGCACACACATCATGTCTCCACCCCCCGCACACACATCATGTCTCCACCCCCCCACACACACATCATGTCTCCACCCCCACACACACAACATGTCTCCACCCCCCTGCACACACATCATGTCTCACCCCCACACACACATCATGTCTCACCCCCCTGCACACACATCATGTCTCCACCCCCCGCACACACACATCATGTCTCACCCCCCACACACATATCATGTCTCACCCCCCCACACAAACATCATGTCTCCACCCCCCCGCACACACATCATGTCTCCACCCCCACACACACATCATGTCTACACCCCCCACACACACATCATGTCTCACCCCCCTGCACACACATCATGTCTCACCCCCCTGCACACACATCATGTCTCACCCCCCTGCACACACATCATGTCTCCACCCCCCACACACACATCATGTCTCCACCCCCCCACACACACATCATGTCTCCACCCCCACACACACATCATGTCTCCACCCCCCTGCACACACATCATGTCTCACCCCCACACACACATCATGTCTCACCCCCCTGCACACACATCATGTCTTACCCCCCCACACACATATCATGTCTCACCCCCCTGCACACACATCATGTCTCACCCCCTGCACACACATCATGTCTCACCCCCCTGCACACACATCATGTCTCACCCCCCTGCACACACATCATGTCTCACCCCCCTGCACACACATCATGTCTCACCCCCATGCACACACATCATGTCTCACCCCCCCACACACACATCATGTCTCACCCCCCTGCACACACATCATGTCTCACCCCCATGCACACACATCATGTCTCCACCCCGCACACACACATCATGTCTCACCCCCCCACACACACATCATGTCTCCACCCCCACACACACATCATGTCTCACCCCCCCACACACACATCATGTCTCCACCCCCACACACACATCATGTCTCACCCCCCTGCACACACATCATGTCTCCACCCCCACACACACATCATGTCTCACCCCCACACACACATCATGTCTCACCCCCCTGCACACACATCATGTCTCACCCCCACACACACATCATGTCTCACCCCCCCGCACACATATCATGTCTCACCCCCCTGCACACACATCATGTCTCACCCCCCTGCACACACATCATGTCTCACCCCCCTGCACACACATCATGTCTCCACCCCGCACACACACATCATGTCTCACCCCCCCACACACACATCATGTCTCCACCCCCACACACACATCATGTCTCACCCCCCTGCACACACATCATGTCTCCACTCCCACACACACATCATGTCTCACCCCCACACACACATCATGTCTCACCCCCCTGCACACACATATCATGTCTCACCCCCCTGCACACACATCATGTCTCACCCCCCGCACACACATCATGTCTCACCCCCCGCACACACATCATGTCTCACCCCCCACACACATCATGTCTCACCCCCCACACACATCATGTCTCCACCCCCCACACACATCATGTCTCACCCCCCTGCACACACATCATGTCTCCACCCCCGCACACACACATCATGTCTCACCCCCGCACACACACATCATGTCTCACCCCCCTGCACACACATCATGTCTCACACCCGCACACACACATCATGTCTCACCCCCCTGCTCACACATCATGTCTCCACCCCCCTGCACACACATCATGTCTCACCCCCCTGCACACACATCATGTCTCCACCCCCCTGCACACACATCATGTCTCACCCCCCTGCACACACATCATGTCTCACCCCCCTGCACACACATCATGTCTCACCCCCCTGCACACACATCATGTCTCCACCCCCCGCACACACACATCATGTCTCACCCCCCACACAAATATCATGTCTCCACCCCCCCGCACACACATCATGTCTCACCCCCCCGCACACACATCATGTCTCACCCCCCCGCACACACACATCATGTCTCACCCCCCCGCACACACACATCATGTCTCACCCCCCCGCACACACACATCATGTCTCCACCCCCCCGCACACACATCATGTCTCCACCCCCCCACACACACATCATGTCTCCACCCCCACACACACATCATGTCTCCACCCCCCTGCACACACATCATGTCTCACCCCCCCGCACAAACATCATGTCTCCACCCCCCTGCACACACATCATGTCTCCACCCCCACACACACATCATGTCTCCACCCCCCACACACACATCATGTCTCACCCCCCTGCACACACATCATGTCTCACCCCCCTGCACACACATCATGTCTCACCCCCCTGCACACACATCATGTCTCCACCCCCCGCACACACATCATGTCTCCACCCCCCCACACACATCATGTCCCCCCCCACACACACATCATGTCTCACCCCCCACACACATCATGTCTCCACCCCCCACACACATCATGTCTCACCCCCCTGCACACACATCATGTCTCCACCCCCCACACACATCATGTCTCACCCCCCTGCACACACATCATGTCTCCACCCCCGCACACACACATCATGTCTCACCCCCGCACACACACATCATGTCTCACCCCCCTGCACACACATCATGTCTCCACCCCCCTGCACACACATCATGTCTCACCCCCCTGCACACACATCATGTCTCCACCCCCCTGCACACACATCATGTCTCACCCCCCTGCACACACATCATGTCTCACCCCCCTGCACACACATCATGTCTCACCCCCCTGCACACACATCATGTCTCCACCCCCCGCACACACACATCATGTCTCACCCCCCACACAAATATCATGTCTCCACCCCCCCGCACACACATCATGTCTCACCCCCCCGCACACACATCATGTCTCACCCCCCCGCACACACACATCATGTCTCACCCCCCCGCACACACACATCATGTCTCACCCCCCCGCACACACACATCATGACTCACAACCCCGCACACACACATCATGTCTCCACCCCCCCGCACACACATCATGTCTCACCCCCCCGCACACACATCATGTCTCACCCCCCGCACACACATCATGTCTCCACCCCCCTGCACACACATCATGTCTCACCCCCCCGCACAAACATCATGTCTCCACCCCCCTGCACACACATCATGTCTCCACCCCCACACACACATCATGTCTCCACCCCCCACACACACATCATGTCTCACCCCCATGCACACACATCATGTCTCACCCCCCTGCACACACATCATGTCTCACCCCCCTGCACACACATCATGTCTCCACCCCCCGCACACACATCATGTCTCCACCCCCCCACACACACATCATGTCTCCACCCCCACACACACATCATGTCTCCACCCCCCTGCACACACATCATGTCTCACCCCCACACACACATCATGTCTCACCCCCCTGCACACACATCATGTCTCCACCCCCCGCACACACACATCATGTCTCACCCCCCACACACATATCATGTCTCACCCCCCCACACAAACATCATGTCTCCACCCCCCCGCACACACATCATGTCTCCACCCCCACACACACATCATGTCTACACCCCCCACACACACATCATGTCTCACCCCCCTGCACACACATCATGTCTCACCCCCCTGCACACACATCATGTCTCACCCCCCTGCACACACATCATGTCTCCACCCCCCACACACACATCATGTCTCCACCCCCCCACACACACATCATGTCTCCACCCCCACACACACATCATGTCTCCACCCCCCTGCACACACATCATGTCTCACCCCCACACACACATCATGTCTCACCCCCCTGCACACACATCATGTCTTACCCCCCCACACACATATCATGTCTCACCCCCCTGCACACACATCATGTCTCACCCCCTGCACACACATCATGTCTCACCCCCCTGCACACACATCATGTCTCACCCCCCTGCACACACATCATGTCTCACCCCCCTGCACACACATCATGTCTCACCCCCATGCACACACATCATGTCTCACCCCCCCACACACACATCATGTCTCACCCCCCTGCACACACATCATGTCTCACCCCCATGCACACACATCATGTCTCCACCCCGCACACACACATCATGTCTCACCCCCCCACACACACATCATGTCTCCACCCCCACACACACATCATGTCTCACCCCCCCACACACACATCATGTCTCCACCCCCACACACACATCATGTCTCACCCCCCTGCACACACATCATGTCTCCACCCCCACACACACATCATGTCTCACCCCCACACACACATCATGTCTCACCCCCCTGCACACACATCATGTCTCACCCCCACACACACATCATGTCTCACCCCCCCGCACACATATCATGTCTCACCCCCCTGCACACACATCATGTCTCACCCCCCTGCACACACATCATGTCTCACCCCCCTGCACACACATCATGTCTCCACCCCGCACACACACATCATGTCTCACCCCCCCACACACACATCATGTCTCCACCCCCACACACACATCATGTCTCACCCCCCTGCACACACATCATGTCTCCACTCCCACACACACATCATGTCTCACCCCCACACACACATCATGTCTCACCCCCCTGCACACACATATCATGTCTCACCCCCCTGCACACACATCATGTCTCACCCCCCGCACACACATCATGTCTCACCCCCCGCACACACATCATGTCTCACCCCCCACACACATCATGTCTCCACCCCCCCCACACACATCATGTCCCCCCCCCACACACACATCATGTCTCACCCCCCACACACATCATGTCTCCACCCCCCACACACATCATGTCTCACCCCCCTGCACACACATCATGTCTCCACCCCCGCACACACACATCATGTCTCACCCCCGCACACACACATCATGTCTCACCCCCCTGCACACACATCATGTCTCACACCCGCACACACACATCATGTCTCACCCCCCTGCACACACATCATGTCTCCACCCCCCTGCACACACATCATGTCTCACCCCCCTGCACACACATCATGTCTCCACCCCCCTGCACACACATCATGTCTCACCCCCCTGCACACACATCATGTCTCACCCCCCTGCACACACATCATGTCTCACCCCCCTGCACACACATCATGTCTCCACCCCCCGCACACACACATCATGTCTCACCCCCCACACAAATATCATGTCTCCACCCCCCCGCACACACATCATGTCTCACCCCCCCGCACACACATCATGTCTCACCCCCCCGCACACACACATCATGTCTCACCCCCCCGCACACACACATCATGTCTCACCCCCCCGCACACACACATCATGTCTCCACCCCCCCGCAC
Source organism: Salvelinus fontinalis (assembly GCF_029448725.1). NCBI lineage: Eukaryota > Metazoa > Chordata > Actinopteri > Salmoniformes > Salmonidae > Salvelinus > Salvelinus fontinalis. The sequence goes on from NC_074665.1 coordinate 85,558,554, forward strand.
ACACATCATGTCTCCACCCCCCCACACACACATCATGTCTCCACCCCCACACACACATCATGTCTCCACCCCCCTGCACACACATCATGTCTCACCCCCCCGCACAAACATCATGTCTCCACCCCCCCGCACACACATCATGTCTCCACCCCCACACACACATCATGTCTCCACCCCCCACACACACATCATGTCTCACCCCCCTGCACACACATCATGTCTCACCCCCCTGCACACACATCATGTCTCACCCCCCTGCACACACATCATGTCTCCACCCCCCGCACACACATCATGTCTCCACCCCCCCACACACACATCATGTCTCCACCCCCACACACACATCATGTCTCCACCCCCCTGCACACACATCATGTCTCACCCCCACACACACATCATGTCTCACCCCCCTGCACACACATCATGTCTCCACCCCCCGCACACACACATCATGTCTCACCCCCCACACACATATCATGTCTCACCCCCCCACACAAACATCATGTCTCCACCCCCCCGCACACACATCATGTCTCCACCCCCACACACACATCATGTCTCCACCCCCCTGCACACACATCATGTCTCACCCCCCTGCACACACATCATGTCTCACCCCCCTGCACACACATCATGTCTCACCCCCCTGCACACACATCATGTCTCACCCCCCTGCACACACATCATGTCTCACCCCCCTGCACACACATCATGTCTCCACCCCCCACACACACATCATGTCTCCACCCCCCCACACACACATCATGTCTCCACCCCCACACACACATCATGTCTCCACCCCCCTGCACACACATCATGTCTCACCCCCACACACACATCATGTCTCACCCCCCTGCACACACATCATGTCTTACCCCCCCACACACATATCATGTCTCACCCCCCTGCACACACATCATGTCTCACCCCCCTGCACACACATCATGTCTCACCCCCCTGCACACACATCATGTCTCACCCCCCTGCACACACATCATGTCTCACCCCCCTGCACACACATCATGTCTCACCCCCCTGCACACACATCATGTCTCACCCCCATGCACACACATCATGTCTCACCCCCCCACACACACATCATGTCTCACCCCCCTGCACACACATCATGTCTCACCCCCATGCACACACATCATGTCTCCACCCCCCACACACACATCATGTCTCACCCCCCACACACATCATGTCTCACCCCCCACACACATCATGTCTCCACCCCCCTGCACACACATCATGTCTCCACCCCCACACACACATCATTTCTCCACCCCCCGCACACACACATCATGTCTCACCCCCCCGCACACACATCATGTCTCACCCCCCACACAAACATCATGTCTCCACCCCCCTGCACACACATCATGTCTCCACCCCCCTGCACACACATCATGTCTCCACCCCCACACACACATCATGTCTCCACCCCCCACACACACATCATGTCTCACCCCCCTGCACACATATCATGTCTCACCCCCCACACAATCATCATGTCTCACCCCCCTGCACACACATCATGTCTCACCCCCCTGCACACACACATCATGTCTCACCCCCCTGCACACACATCGTGTCTCACCCCCCTGCACACACATCATGTCTCACCCCCCCGCACACACATCATGTCTCACCCCCCAACACACACATCATGTCTCACCCCCCTGCACACACATCATGTCTCCACCCTCCCCCCCACACACACATCATGTCTCACCCCCCCCCCCCCACACACACATCATGTCTCCACCCCCCCCACACACACATCATGTCTCACCCCCCTGCACACACATCATGTCTCCACCCCCCCCCCACACACACATCATGTCTCACCCGCCTGCACACACATCATGTCTCACCCCCCTGCACACACATCATGTCTCACCCCCCTGCACACACATCATGTCTCACCCCCACCCTGCACACACATCACATCTCCACCCCCCTCACACACACATCATGTCTCACCCCCCCCCCCCTCACACACACATCATGTCTCACCCCCCCACACACACATCATGTCTCCACCCCCACACACACATCATGTCTCCACCCCCACACACACATCATGTCTCCACCCCCACACACACATCATGTCTCCACCCCCCTGCACACACATCATGTCTCACCCCCACACACACATCATGTCTCACCCCCACACACACATCATGTCTCACCCCCCTGCACACACATCATGTCTCACCCCCACACAGTCACATCATGTCTCACCCCCCTGCACACACATCATGTCTCTCCCCCCCACACACATATCATGTCTTACCCCCGCACACACATCATGTCTCCACCCCCACACACACATATCATGTCTCACCCCCCGCACACACATCATGTCTCACCCCCCTGCACACACATCATGTCTCACCCCCCGCACACACATCATGTCTCACCCCCCGCACACACATCATGTCTCACCCCCCACACACATCATGTCTCCACCCCCCCACACACATCATGTCCCCCCCACACACACATCATGTCTCACCCCCCACACACATCATGTCTCCACCCCCCCACACACATCATGTCTCACCCCCCTGCACACACATCATGTCTCCACCCCCGCACACACACATCATGTCTCACCCCCGCACACACACATCACGTCTCACCCCCCTGCACACACATCATGTCTCCACCCCCCTGCACACACATCATGTCTCACCCCCCTGCACACACATCATGTCTCCACCCCCCTGCACACACATCATGTCTCACCCCCCCGCACACACATCATGTCTCACCCCCCCGCACACACATCATGTCTCACCCCCCTGCACACACATCATGTCTCCACCCCACACACACACATCATGTCTCACCCCCCTGCACACACATCATGTCTCACCCCCCCGCACACACATCATGTCTCCACCCCCCCGCACACACATCATGTCTCACCCCCCCGCACACACATCATGTCTCACCCCCCCCGCACACACATCATGTCTCCACCCCCCTGCACACACATCATGTCTCACCCCCGTGCACACACACATCATGTCTCACCCCCCTGCACACACACATCATGTCTCACCCCCCTGCACACACATCGTGTCTCACCCCCCTGCACACACATCATGTCTCACCCCCCCCGCACAAACATCATGTCTCACCCCCCCACACACACATCATGTCTCACCCCCCCGCACACACATCATGTCTCACCCCCCTGCACACACATCATGTCTCACCCCCCCACACACACATCATGTCTCACCCCCCTGCACACACATCATGTCTCACCCCCTAAACACACATCATGTCTCACCCCCCTGCACACACATCATGTCTCACCCCCCTGCACACACATCATGTCTCCACCCCACACACACACATCATGTCTCACCCCCCTGCACACACATCATGTCTCACCCCCCTGCACACACATCATGTCTCACCCCCCTGCACACACATCATGTCTCCACCCCCCCACACACATCATGTCCCCCCCCACACACACATCATGTCTCACCCCCCACACACATCATGTCTCCACCCCCCCACACACATCATGTCTCCACCCCCCTGCACACACATCATGTCTCCACCCCCGCACACACACATCATGTCTCACCCCCCTGCACACACATCATGTCTCCACCCCCCTGCACACACACCATGTCTCACCCCCCTGCACACACATCACATCTCCACCCCCCTCACACACACATCATGTCTCACCCCCCCCCCCCTCACACACACATCATGTCTCACCCCCCCACACACACATCATGTCTCCACCCCCACACACACATCATGTCTCCACCCCCACACACACATCATGTCTCCACCCCCACACACACATCATGTCTCCACCCCCCTGCACACACATCATGTCTCACCCCCACACACACATCATGTCTCACCCCCACACACACATCATGTCTCACCCCCACACACACATCATGTCTCACCCCCCTGCACACACATCATGTCTCACCCCCCCCACACACATCATGTCTCACCCCCACACATTCACATCATGTCTCCACCCCCCTGCACACACATCATGTCTCTCCCCCCCACACACATATCATGTCTTACCCCCCTGCACACACATCATGTCTCCACCCCCACACACACATATCATGTCTCACCCCCCTGCACACACATCATGTCTCACCCCCCTGCACACACATCATGTCTCACCCCCCGCACACACATCATGTCTCACCCCCCGCACACACATCATGTCTCACCCCCCACACACATCATGTCTCCACCCCCCCACACACATCATGTCCCCCCCACACACACATCATGTCTCACCCCCCACACACATCATGTCTCCACCCCCCCACACACATCATGTCTCACCCCCCTGCACACACATCATGTCTCCACCCCCGCACACACACATCATGTCTCACCCCCGCACACACACATCATGTCTCACCCCCCTCCACACACATCATGTCTCACCCCCCTGCACACACATCATGTCTCACCCCCCTGCACACACATCATGTCTCCACCCCCCTGCACACACATCATGTCTCACCCCCCCGCACACACATCATGTCTCACCCCCCCGCACACACATCATGTCTCACCCCCCCGCACACACATCATGTCTCACCCCCCTGCACACACATCATGTCTCCACCCCACACACACACATCATGTCTCACCCCCCTGCACACACATCATGTCTCACCCCCCCGCACACACATCATGTCTCCACCCCCCTGCACACACATCATGTCTCACCCCCCCGCACACACATCATGTCTAACCCCCCCGCACACACATCATGTCTCCACCCCCCTGCACACACATCATGTCTCACCCCCCTGCACACACACATCATGTCTCACCCCCCTGCACACACACATCATGTCTCCACCCCCCTGCACACACATCGTGTCTCACCCCCCCTGCACACACATCATGTCTCACACCCCCGCACAAACATCATGTCTCACCCCCCCGCACACACATCATGTCTCACCCCCCTGCACACACATCATGTCTCACCCCCCTGCACACACATCATGTCTCACCCCCCTGCACACACATCATGTCTCACCCCCCCCACACACACATCATGTCTCACCCCCCTGCACACACATCATGTCTCACCCCCTGCACACACATCATGTCTCACCCCCCTGCACACACATCATGTCTCACCCCCCTGCACACACATCATGTCTCCACCCCACACACACACATCATGTCTCACCCCCCTGCACACACATCATGTCTCACCCCCCTGCACACACATCATGTCTCACCCCCCTGCACACACATCATGTCTCCACCCCCCCACACACATCATGTCCCCCCCCACACACACATCATGTCTCACCCCCCACACACATCATGTCTCCACCCCCCCACACACATCATGTCTCCACCCCCTGCACACACATCATGTCTCCACCCCCGCACACACACATCATGTCTCACCCCCGCACACACACATCATGTCTCACCCCCCTGCACACACATCATGTCTCCACCCCCCTGCACACACACCATGTCTCACCCCCCTGCACACACATCATGTCTCCACCCCACACACACACATCATGTCTCACCCCCCTGCACACACATCATGTCTCCACCCCCCTGCACACACACCATGTCTCACCCCCCTGCACACACATCATGTCTCCATCCCACACACACATCATGTCTCCACCCCCACACACACATCATGTCTCCACCCCCACACACACATCATGTCTCACCCCCCTGCACACACATCATGTCTCACCCCCCTGCACACACATCATGTCTCACCCCCCTGCACACACATCATGGCTCCACCCCCCGCACACACACATCATGTCTCACCCCCCCGCACACACATCATGTCTCACCCCCCCGCACACACATCATGTCTCACCCCCCTGCACACAAACATCATGTCTCCACCCCCCTGCACACACATCATGTCTCCACCCCCACACACACATCATGTCTCCACCCCCCACACACACATCATGTCTCACCCCCCTGCACACACATCATGTCTCACCCCCCTGCACACACATCATGTCTCCACCCCCCACACACACATCATGTCTCCACCCCCCACACACACATCATGTCTCCACCCCCCGACACACACATCATGTCTCCACCCCCACACACACATCATGTCTCCACCCCCCTGCACACACATCATGTCTCACCCCCACACACACATCATGTCTCACCCCCCTGCACACACATCATGTCTCACCCCCCCACACACATATCATGTCTCACCCCCCTGCACACACATCATGTCTCACCCCCCTGCACACACATCATGTCTCACCCCCATGCACACACATCATGTCTCCACCCCCCACACACACATCATGTCTCACCCCCCACACACATCATGTCTCACCCCCCACACACATCATGTCTCCACCCCCCTGCACACACATCATGTCTCCACCCCCACACACACATCATGTCTCTACCCCCCACACACACATCATGTCTCACCCCCTGCACACATATCATGTCTCACCCCCCACACAAACATCATGTCTCACCCCCCTGCACACACATCATGTCTCACCCCCCTGCACACACATCATGTCTCACCCCCCTGCACACACACATCATGTCTCACCCCCCTGCACACACATCGTGTCTCACCCCCCTGCACACACATCATGTCTCACCCCCCTGCACACACATCATTTCTCCCCCCCCCCCCCCCCCACACACACATCATGTCTCACCCCCCCCCCCCCACACACACATCATGTCTCCACCCCCCCCACACACACATCATGTCTCACCCCCCTGCACACACATCATGTCTCCACCCCCCCCCCCCACACACATCATGTCTCACCCCCCCCACACACACATCATGTCTCACCCCCCCGCACACACATCATGTCTCACCCCCCTGCACACACATCATGTCTCACCCCCCTGCACACACATCATGTCTCACCCCCTGCACACACATCATGTCTCCACCCCACACACACACATCATGTCTCACCCCCCTGCACACACATCATGTCTCACCCCCCTGCACACACATCATGTCTCACCCCCCTGCACACACATCATGTCTCCACCCCCCCTACCCCCCCGCACACACATCATGTCTCCACCCCACACACACATCATGTCTCACCCCCCTGCACACACATCATGGCTCACCCCCCTGCACACACATCATGTCTCCACCCCCCCACACACACATCATGTCTCCACCCCCCCCACACACACATCATGTCTCCACCCCCCCCACACACACATCATGTCTCACCCCCCCACACACACATCATGTCTCACCCCCCTGCACACACATCATGTCTCACCCCCCTGCACACACATCATGTCTCACCCCCCTGCACACACATCACGTCTCACCCCCCTCACACACACATCATGTCTCACCCCCACCCTGCACACACATCACATCTCCACCCCACTCACACACACATCATGTCTCCACCCCCCCCTGAACACACATCATGTCTCACCCCCCTGCACACACATCATGTCTCCACCCCCCCACACACATATCATGTCTCCACCCCCCTGCACACACATCACGTCTCCACCCCCGCCCCCCCCCCACACACACACATCATGTCTCACCCCCACACACACACGTCTCACCCCCCCGCACACACATCATGTCTCCACCCCCCTGCACACAGATCACGTCTCCACCCCCCCACACACACATCATGTCTCACCCCCTACACACACACGTCACATCCTCCCGCACACACACATCATGTCTCAACCCCCAGCACACACATCATGTCTCACCCCCCACACACACATACATCATGGCTCACCCCTATACACACATCATGTCTCACCCCTATACACACATCATGTCTCACCTCCCTACACACATCACCCCCCTACACACATCACCCCCCTACACACATCATGTCTCACCCCCCTACACACATCATGTCTCACCTCCCTACACACATCATGTCTCACCTCCCTACACACATCACCCCCCTACACACATCATGTCTCACCCCCCCCCCCCCCCGCACACACATCATGTCTCCACCCCCCCCCCCCCCCTCCACACACCATGTCTCCACCCCCCCCCCCCCCCCTCCACACACCATGTCTCCACCCCCCCCCCCCCCACACACACACACACCGTGTCTCCCCCCACCCACCCACACACACACACGATGTTTATTTTTTTATTTTTTTATCTCACCTTTATTTAACCAGGTAGGCCAGTTGAGAACAAGTTCTCATTTACAAATGCGACCTGACCAAGATAAAGCAAAGCAGTGCGACAAAAACAACAACACAGAGTTACACATAAACAAATGTACAGTCAATAACACAATTGAAAAATATATGTACAGTGTGTTCAAATGTAGAAGAGTAGGGAGGTAATAAATAGGCCATAGAGGTGAAATAATTACAATTTAGCATTAACACTGGAGTGATAGATGTGCAGATGATGACGTGCAAGTAGAGATACTGGGGTGCAAAAGAGCAAGAGGATAAATAACAATATGGGGATGAGGTAGTTGGGTGTGCTATTTACAGATAGGCTGTGTACAGGTACAGTGATAAGTAAGCTGCTCTGACAGCTGATGTTTAAAGTTAGAGAGGGAGATATGAGTCTCCAGCTTCAGAGATTTTTGCAATTCGTTCCAGTCATTGGCAGCAGAGAACTGGAAGGAAAGGCGGCCAAAGGAAGTGTTGGCTTTGGCCAGTGAAATGTCACAAGATATACAGTTGATGTCTGAAGTTTACATACACCTTAACCAAATACATTTAAACTAAATTTTCCACAATTCCTGACATTTAATCCAAGGAAAAATTCCCTGTTTTAGGTCAGTTAGGATCACCACTTTATTTTAAGAATGTGAAATGTCAGAATAATAGAGGAGAGAATGATTTAGTTCATATTTTATTTCTTTCATCACATTCCCAGTGGGTCAGAAGTTTACATACACTCAATTAGTATTTGGTAGCATTTCCTTTAAATTATTTAACTTGGGTCGAACGTTTCGGGTAGCCTTCCACAAGCTTCCCACAATAAGTTGGGTGAATTTGGCCCATTCCTCCTGACAGAGCTGGTGCAACTGAGTCAGGTTGTAGGCCTCCGTGCTTGCAAACGCCTTTTCAGTTCTGCCCACAAATTTTCTATAGGATTGAGGTCAGAGCTTTGTGATGGCCACTCCAATACCTTGACTTTGTTGTCCTTAAGCCATTTTGCCACAACTTTGGAAGTATGCTTGGGGTCATTGTACATTTGGATGACCCATTTGCGACCAAGCTTTAACTTCCTGACTGATGTCTTGAGATGTTGCTTCAATATATCCACATACTTTTCCTACCTCATGATGCCATCTATTTTGTGAAGTGCACCAGTCCCTCATGCAGCAAAGCACCCCCACAACATGATGCTTGAATCTCCAATTTAATCAAATTATGTCAATTAGCCTATCAGAAGCTTCTAAAGCCATGACATAATTTTCTGGAATTTCCCATGCTGTTTAAAGGCACAGTCAACTTAGAGTATCTAAACTTCTGACCCACTGGAATTGTGATACAGTGAATTATAAGTGAAATAATCTGTCTGTAAACAATTGTTGGAAAGATTACTTGTGTCCTAACTGACTTGCCAAAACTATAGTTTGTTAACAAGAAATTTGTGGAGTGGTTGAAAAACGAGTTTCAATGACTCCAACCTAATTGTATCTAAACTTCCGACTTCAACTGTATGTGTAATGTCTCCACACACACGTACACACACTCGTCTCCCCCATAAAACACACACACACACATAATGTCTCCCCCCCCACAGACACACACACACACACATAATGTCTCCCCCCCACAGACAGACACACACACACACACACACACACACACACACACACGTATCCCCCTGCGCACAAATGTCTCCCCCCGCACACACACACTTTGTCCCCCCCTGTACACACACACAGAAACAGCAGCCCCTTAGTGAACTCTCACTGTTTGGTTTCTTCCTCCTCTCAGGGTTAGTGTTTACACACACACCATTTGGGACACAGAAGTGTGTTCACTGGACATAGAGGTTGTCCTCCCTATTACTGTCCTGTCCCACAGAGAGATCTTTTTTTGTTTTGTTACTGTAGTCTTTTCCTTTCTGTTTCATGGAAGTCATTGTATGTTATTGCATCATCTAAAGACCCGTCCCTTCCTCCCTGTTTGTTTCTCTATTCAAGGAAGAGAAGGGTATTTCCTGTGGTCTTGTTGATTTAGACTTCCTCCAATGCAGCGTGGGATTACCCTTCATGAGAGCAAATACTAAGGTATGGCTCCTAACGGTCCTGGCAGAATGTTTAGAAATATATGATTAAGGTATGGCTCCTAACGGTCCTGGCAGAATGTTTAGAAATATATGATTAAGGTATGGCTCCTAACGGTCCTGGCAGAATGTTTAGAAATATATGATTAAGGTATGGCTCCTAACGGTCCTGGCAGAATGTTTAGAAATATATGATTAAGGTATGGCTCCTAACGGTCCTGGCAGAATGTTTAGAAATATATGATTAAGGTATGGCTCCTAACGGTCCTGGCAGAATGTTTATAAATATATGATTAAGGTATGGCTCCTAACGGTCCTGGCAGAATGTTTATATATATATTACATGTTTTGTTGTTTCTACATTTACACTGAGTGGACAAAACATAAGGAACACCTTCCTAATATTGAGTTGCACCCCCTTTTGCCCGCAGAACAACCTCAACTTGTTGGGGGAGGGACTCTACAAGGTGTCGAAAGCGTTCCACAAGGATGCTGGCCCATGTCGACTCCAATATTTCCAACAGTTGTGTCAAGTTGGCTGGATGTCCTTTGGGTGGTGGTCCATTCTTGATACACACAGGAAACTGTTGAGCGTGAAAAACCCACCAGCGTTGCAGTTCTTGGCACTCTCAAACCGGTGCTCGTGGCACCTACTACCATACCCCGTTCAAAGGCACTTAAATCTTTTGTCTTGCTCATTCACCCTCTGAATGGCACAAATTAAATCACATTTTCTTGGTCACACACACATGCTTAGCAGATGTTAATGCGAGTTTATTGAAATGCTTGTGCTTCTAGTTCCGACAGTGCAGTAATATCTAACAAGTAATCTAAGAATTCCCCAACAACTACCTAATACAAACAAATCTAAAGGGAGGAATAAGAATATGTACATATATGGATGAGCGGCATAGGCATGGTGCAATAGATGATATAAGGTACAGTATATACAAATGAGATGAGTAATGTGAGATATGTTAACATTATTAAAGTGACTAGTGATCCATTTATTAAAGTGGCCGGTGATATGAGTCTCTATGTAGGCAGCAGTCTCTCTGAGTTAGTGATGGCTGTTTAGCAGTCTGATGGCCTTGAGATAGAAGCTGTTTTTCAGTCTCTCGGTCCCATCTTTGATGCACCTGTACTGAACTCGCCTTCTGGATGGTAGCGGGATGAACAGGCAGTGCCGGATGTTTGTTGTCCTTAATGATCTTTTTGGCCTTCCTGTGACATGTAGCTGTGTAGTGCTGTAGGTGTCTTGGAGGGCAGGTAGTTTGCTCCCAGTGATGCGTTGTGCAGACTGCACCACCCTCTGGAGAGCCTTGTGTTTGAGGGCGGTGCAGTTTCCGTACCAGCCCGACAGGATGCTCTCGATTGTGCATCTGTAAAAGTTTGTCAGGGTTTTAGGTGACAAGCCACATTTCTTCAGCCTCCTGAGGTTCAGTTTGTCTGTGATGTGTACGCCGAGGTACTTAAAACCTTCGATCTTCTCCACTACTGTCCCTTTGATGTGGATAGGGGGGTGCTCCCTCTACTGTTTCCTGAAGTCCATGATCATCTCCTTTGTTTTGTTGATGTTGAGTAAGAGGTTGTTTTCCTGACACCACACTCCGAGTGCCCTCAACTCCTCGCTGTAGGCCGTCTCGTCATTGTTGGTCATCAAGCCCACTAGTGTTGTGTTGTCTGCAAACTTGATGATTGAGTTGGAGGCGTGTATGGCCACACGGTCATGGGTGAACAGGGAGTACAGGAGGGGGTTGAGCACTCACCCTTGTGGGGCCCCAGTGTTGAGGGTCAGCGAAGTGGAGATGTTGTTTCCTACCTTCACCACCTGGGGGCGGCCCGTCAGAAAGTCCAGGACCCAATTGCACAGGGCGGGGTTGAGACCCAAGGCCTCCAGCTTAATGATGAGCTTGAAGAGTACCATGGTGCAAACAAATTATTTTGACAGGTACTTGATGTACATCATGTTATTTAACTAAAAGCTTTCACCAACACTCCTCCTCTTTCCCCAACACTCCTCCTCTTTCCCCAACACTCCTCCTCTTTCCCCAACACTCCTTCTCTTTCCCCAACACTCCTCCTCTTTCCCCAACACTCCTCCTCTTTCCCCAACACTCCTCCTCTTTCCCCAACACTCCTCCTCTTTCCCCAACACTCCTCCTCTTTCCCCAACACTCCTCCTCTTTCCCCAACACTCCTCCTCTTTCCCCAACACTCCTCCTCTTTCCCCAACACTCCTCCTCTTTCCCCAACACTCCTCCTCTTTCCCCAACACTCCTCCTCTTTCCCCAACACTCCTCCTCTTTCCCCAACACTCCTCCTCTTTCCCCAACACTCCTCCTCTTTCCCCAACACTCCTCCTCTTTCCCCAACACTCCTCCTCTTTCCTTGTCTTTCCTCAGTATCATCTTGCAGTGATCTTCGACACAAGTCGGCTTTCAGGGGAAAATGAGACATTGCAGTTTTTAGTTCATGCAAAAAGGTACGTTGTGACGCTATAAATTTAATACAAGGCAATGTTTTAGTGCAAGGTAAGCCTAAACCCAGACCATTTGTTGGTAATGAGAAGATGTATACACACTACATAGACTGGTCAAATATCTACCTTTCATTTGTACGCTTTGATAATCATGTTAGGTACTCAGATTAAATGTAATCCACACAATTACAGGTTTGATTGGTACCCTTTCCAATCATGTCGGGTACTCAGAGTCGAGTGGAAGTCGATTCTGTTTGCTCACATTATCGTTTGTAATTGCATTTGCCTTGGACCTACACACTGTATGTACACAACTGACATCATTGTCTGGCCACTGGAAGTGCATGTCTTGTATGTTTGCCACTGAACAGAGAGCAGTTCGTTTTGGCAGCCAGGCAGTAGGCTTCTGTCACATAAAACTGGGAGGGGGCTGCTGTCACACAAGACTGGGAGGGGGCTGCTGTCACACAAGACTGGGAGGGGGCTGCTGTCACACAAGACTGGGAGGGGGCTGCTGTCACACAAGACTGGGAAGGGGTCTGCCGTCACACAAGACTGGGAAGGGGTCTGCCGTCACATTAGACTGCTGGGAGGGGTCTGCCGTCACATTAGACTGCTGGGAGGGGTCTGCCGTCACATTAGACTGCTGGGAGGGGTCTGCCGTCACATTAGACTGCTGGGAGGGGTCTGCCGTCACATTAGACTGCTGGGAGGGGTCTGCCGTCACATTAGACTGCTGGGAGGGGTCTGCCGTCACATTAGACTGCTGGGAGGGGTCTGCCGTCACATTAGACTGCTGGGAGGGGTCTGCCGTCACATTAGACTGCTGGGAGGGGTCTGCCGTCACATTAGACTGCTGGGAGGGGTCTGCCGTCACATTAGACTGCTGGGAGGGGTCTGCCGTCACATTAGACTGCTGGGAGGGGTCTCCTGTCAAAAAGATTGGGAGAGGGGAATAATTCCAAGTAGACAGATTTGTATGGGAGTTAGCAGTGGAAAAATGATGGAGACTTTTTTCTTTAGACAGAAGAATTTAAGATTTAACTTTCTCTTTCATGTTGCTGTAGAGAAGACACAGCTTTGTACTTAAATCACTATTCTGTAAACTGGCATAGTTAATGTATTATTATCTACTATATGAACTATTTGTTAATTGCCTCCTATTGTTTTCTCATTATAGTGCCAACCCTGAGCATAGGCTGTTGGACAACAAGTTGGATCTGTCTATCCCACTGGTCCATGAGGTGGACACAGCTATCACTGGGTAAGAGGACAACACATCTTTACTTTGTCTGCAATACACACTTACTGTAGACATACTGTAATACACACTTACTGTAGACATACTGTAATACACACTTACTGTAGACTTGCTGTAATACACACTTACTGTAGACATACTGTAATACACACTTACTGTAGACATACTGTAATACACACTTACTGTAGACATACTGTAATACACACTTACTGTAGACATACTGTAATACACACTTACTGTAGACTTGCTGTAATACACACTTACTGTAGACTTGCTGTAATACACACTTACTGTAGACATACTGTAATACACACTTACGGTAGACATACTGTAATACACACTTACTGTAGACATACTGTAATACACACTTACTGTAGACTTGCTGTAATACACACTTACTGTAGACATACTGTAATACACACTTACTGTAGACATACTGTAATACACACTTACTGTAGACATACTGTAATACACACTTACTGTAGACATGCTGTAATACACACTTACTGTAGACATACTGTAATACACACTTACGGTAGACATACTGTAATACACACTTACTGTAGACATACTGTAATACACACTTACTGTAGACATACTGTAATACACACTTACTGTAGACATTCTGTAATACACACTTACTGTAGACATACTGTAATACACACTTACTGTAGACATACTGTAATACACACTTACGGTAGACATACTGTAATACACACTTACTGTAGACATACTGTAATACACACTTACTGTAGACATACTGTAATACACACTTACTGTAGACATACTGTAATACACACTTACTGTGGACATACTGTAATACACACTTACTGTAGACATACTGTAATACACACTTACTGTAGACTTAGGCCAAACACACCCAATTCCCATAATGTATTGGTAAATACTGTAGTCTCTGAACGTATGCTATCAGATGAAGTCACTAGACAACACCATGTTTTATTCAAATATACATTATCAAGCAGCATGGACAGGATGCTAAGATGGCTGGCTAGAATCAAGCTGAGAGACAGTTGCTGTTTATTTGAACTGTATCATGATTAATACAAACGGTCACATTAAGATGAAAGTCAAAACTAACGCTCAGTGTCTATGGAAGTTTATGAGTCTGCCTGGTCTCTCCTTACTTGGTCTCTCCTTGCCTGGTCTCTCCTTGCCTGGTCTCTCCTTGCCCGGTCTCTACTTCCCTGATCTTTCCTTGCCTGGACTCTCCCTGCTTGGACTCTCCCTGCTTGGACTCTCCCTGCTTGGACTCTCCCTGCTTGGACTCTCCCTGCTTGGACTCGCCCTGCCTGGACTCGCCCTGCCTGGACTCGCCCTGCCTGGACTCGCCCTGCCTGGACTCGCCCTGCCTGGACTCTCCCTGCTTGGACTCGCCCTGCCTGGACTCTCCCTGGTTGGACTCTCCCTGGTTGGACTCGCCCTGCCTGGACTCGCCCTGCCTGGACTCGCCCTGCTTGGACTCGCCCTGCCTGGACTCTCCCTGCTTGGACTCGCCCTGCCTGGACTCGCCCTGCCTGGACTCGCCCTGCCTGGACTCGCCCTGCCTGGACTCTCCCTGCTTGGACTCGCCCTGCCTGGACTCTCCCTGCTTGGACTCGCCCTGCCTGGACTCGCCCTGCCTGGACTCGCCCTGCCTGGACTCGCCCTGTCTGGACTCGCCCTTCCTGGTCTCTCCACCTTTGTTCTAAGCCTCTTGACAGATGAAAGACACCTGACAGAGCTGAGCTACATTATCAGACATCAGACAGCATTATCAGACAGCAGAGTAGAGCTGTAGCTGAGGTGTTTTATCAGATTGTAGATCTTTCCTTCGTCATTGGCTTTGATACTCTAATTGATTGGTTAGAGACAATCCAATCGCTGATGACTTTGTTTTGTACAACGCCCCTCGTGCCCCTCGTCACCAAAAACCACTTCAATGATGGCTCAGACTACAGTATGTAGCGATTGATAGAGCAGTGGAAGAAATGAGTGTGAGTCGTCAGGCTACTATTCTCACAGAACATGACAGCTTTCCTCTACCACAGGACTTGAAGAAAACATCTGGAGACACACCAGTCTTTAATCAGTCTCTAACAGTAAATGGATCTATAAAACATACAGACCTACAAAAACATGTTATTCATTTGATTTGATATCCTAAAATAATGATCTTGGCATGAATCTGTTGGGGCTGTGTAATACTATATCACTTTCTATCTGTCTACAGTTTAGTGACTCCAACATCCTTTCTGTATGGGAACTCCATCGATGCCTCTCGCTTCATCCAGCTGGAGGACAAGGAGTGTAACTTCCAGCCTCTAAACTTCAGCTTTCAGGTATTGGTGACACATGTACATCCGGAAATCCCCATTCAAGTCAATTATATTGATATGACTGTACCAGTAGCTCTACCTCATCAAAACATGAAGCATATTATTTTGGCTCCTTGTAAACATCTCTCTCTCTCTCTCTCTCTCTCTCTCTCTCTCTCTCTCTCTCTCTCTCTCTCTCTCTCTCTCTCGATCTCTCTCTCTCTCTCGATCTCTCACTACTCTCTCTCTCTCTCACTACTCTCTCTTTCATGCTCTCTCTCTCTCTCTCTCTCTCTCTCTCTCTCTCTCTCTCTATCGCTCTCTCTCTCTCTATCGCTCTCTCTCTCTATCGCTCTCTCTCTCTCTCACACTACTCTCTCTCTCTCTCTCTCTCTCTCTCTCTCTCACTACTCTCTCTCTCTCTCTCTCTCTATCTCTCTCTCTACTCTCTCTCTCTCTCTCTCTCTATCTCTCTCTCTCTCTCTCTCTCTCACTACTCTCTCTCTCGATCTCTCTCTCTATCTCTCTCTCTCTCTCTCACTACTCTCTCTCTCTCTCTCACTACTCTCTCTCTCTCGATCTCTCTCTCTCTCTCACTACTCTCTCTCGATCTCTCTCTCTATCTCTCACTACTCTCTCACTACGCTCTCTCTCTCTCTCTCTCTCTCTCACTACTCTCTCTCTCGATCTCTCTCTCTCTCTCACTACTGTCTCTCTCTCTCTCTCTATCTCTCACTACTCTCTCTCTCTCTCACTACTCTCTCTTTCGCGCTCTCTCTCTCTCTCTCTCTCACTACTCTCTCTCTCTCTTTCTCGATCTCTCTCTCTCTCTCACTACTCTCTCTCTCTCTCTCTCTCTCTCTCGATCTCTCGATCTCTCTCTCTATTTCTCACTATTCTCTCTCTCTCTCACTACTCTCTCTTTCTCTCTCTCTCTCTCAATTCAATTCAATTCAATTCAAGGGGCTTTATTGGCATGGGAAACATGTGTTAACATTGCCAAAGCAAGTGAGGTAGACAATACTTAAAAGTGAAACAAACATTACAAATTAACAGTAAACATTACACATACAGAAGTTTCAAAACAATAAAGACATTACAAATGTCATATATATATATACAGTGTTGTAACAATGTACAAATGGTTAAAGCACACAAGTTAAAATAAGTAAGCATAAATATGGGTTGTATTTACAATGGTGTTTGTTCTTCACTGGTTGCCCTTTTCTTGTGGCAACAGGTCACAAATCTTGCTGCTGTGATGGCACACTGTGGAATTTCACCCAGTAGATATGGGAGTTTATCAAAATTGGATTTGTTTTCGAATTCTTTGTGGATCTGTGTGATCTTAGGGAAATATGTGTCTCTCTCTCACTACTCTCTCTTTCGCGCTCTCTCACTACTCTCTCTTTCTCTCTCTCTCTCTCACTACTCTCTCTTTCTCTCTCTCTCTCTCTCTCTCACTACTCTCTCTTTCTCTCTCTCTCGCTCTCTCACTTTCTCTCTCTCTCGCTCTCTCACTACTCTCTCTTTCTCTCTCTCTCGATCTCTCTCTCTCTCTCTCACTACTCTCTCTCTCTCTCTCTCTCACTACTCTCTCTTTCATGCTCTCTCTCTCTCTCTCTCTCTCTATCGCTCTCTCTCTCTCTATCGCTCTCTCTCTCTCTATCGCTCTCTCTATCGCTCTCTCTCTCTCTATCGCTCTCTCTCTCTCTCACACTACTCTCTCTCTCTCTCTCTCTCTCTCACTACTCTCTCTCTCTCTCGATCTCTCTCTCTATCTCTCTCTCTCACTACTCTCTCTCTCGATCTCTCTCTCTATCTCTCTCTCTCTCTCTCACTACTCTCTCTCTCTCTCTCACTACTCTCTCTCTCTCGATCTCTCTCTCTCTCTCTCTCACTACTCTCTCTCGATCTCTCTCTCTATCTCTCACTACTCTCTCACTACGCTCTCTCTCTCTCTCTCTCTCACTACTCTCTCTCTCGATCTCTCTCTCTCTCTCTCTCTCTCTCTCGATCTCTCTCTCTATCTCTCACTTCTCTCTCTCTCTCTCACTACTCTCTCTTTCGCGCTCTCTCTCTCTCTCTCTCTCACTACTCTCTCTCTCTCTTTCTCGATCTCTCTCTCTCTCACTACTCTCTCTCTCTCTCTCTCTCTCTCTCTCTCGATCTCTCTCTCTATTTCTCACTATTCTCTCTCTCTCTCACTACTCTCTCTTTCTCTCTCTCTCTCTCAATTCAATTCAATTCAATTCAAGGGGCTTTATTGGCATGGGAAACATGTGTTAACATTGCCAAAGCAAGTGAGGTAGACAATACTTAAAAGTGAAACAAACATTACAAATTAACAGTAAACATTACACATACAGAAGTTTCAAAACAATAAAGACATTACAAATGTCATATATATATATACAGTGTTGTAACAATGTACAAATGGTTAAAGCACACAAGTTAAAATAAGTAAGCATAAATATGGGTTGTATTTACAATGGTGTTTGTTCTTCACTGGTTGCCCTTTTCTTGTGGCAACAGGTCACAAATCTTGCTGCTGTGATGGCACACTGTGGAATTTCACCCAGTAGATATGGGAGTTTATCAAAATTGGATTTGTTTTCGAATTCTTTGTGGATCTGTGTGATCTGAGGGAAATATGTGTCTCTCTCTCACTACTCTCTCTTTCGCGCTCTCTCACTACTCTCTCTTTCTCTCTCTCTCACTACTCTCTCTTTCTCTCTCTCTCTCTCTCTCTCACTACTCTCTCTTTCTCGCTCTCTCACTTTCTCTCTCTCTCGCTCTCTCACTACTCTCTCTTTCTCTCTCTCTCGCTCTCTCACTACTCTCTCTCTCTCTCTCTCTCTCTCTCTCTCTCTCTCACTACTCTCTCTTTCGCGCTCTCTCACTACTCTCTCACTCTATTCTCTCTCTATCCCTGTCTCTCATCCACCTTTCTCTTTCTTTCTACCCCCCCACATTCTCTCTTACCTCAATCCTCTACCTCTCTTACCCCTGACCTTCTATTTCTCTCTACCCTTCACCATCTTTCTCTCCCTAATACTTCTCTCCACCTCTTTCATCGTCTTCCAGGTGATCAACAACGGCCCCAGCAGGTTACCTGGCTCCATAGTGGACATCAGGATCCCAAATCGACTGGCTGGCAATGGGGCCGACATGTTCCACATCATGGACACACAGGTGGGAACCTTCCAACAGCAGTTTATGAATCAAAGTCAATCAATCAGATTCATTTATAAGGTCCTTTTTACATTAGCAGTTGTCATCAGGTGCTTTTACATTAACCCGGCCTAGACCTCAAAGAGCCAGGAAAAACATCCTAGAAGGAAGATATCTAGACAGGAACCAGGCTCTGAGGGGAGACCAATGATAGCACATTATTTCCCTGTCCATATGTCCAACAGCAGTCTATCCACACTTTCCACCCATTCACCCAAACGTCAGTACCTCTGGCGTTGTTTAGGGGTTTATCCACCTACACACATCCACATTCTTTGTTGCCTTTATGTAACTGAAGTTTATCGCGCTTGTTTTCCTTCATAGCTGAATGCTGTGGATCCACATTCTTTGTTGCCTTTATGCAACTGAAGTCTATCGCGCTTGTTTTCCTTCATAGCTGAATGCTGTGGATCCACATTGGCAAACACCTTAATACAGTTAAAATGGCCTTCTTGTTTATCTATATCTCTGGTAATGGGACACAGGACCTGTTAGAACAGTGCGAGGCACTATTTGATGATTTTTTTTGATAAATGGGAAAGAAGTGTTGATACAGCTACTACTGGCTACGTGACCATTTAGTTTCACAACAACAGTTGCTCATTTAGGCACCCCCGGTAGGTTCTTTCTTTTCATAACCTCTGCACCGCTCCTTTCATATAGATAGATCAGGGGGAGCCCAACCTTATAATTGTGTTGACTGTTTGAATGGGAGGATTGGAGCAGAGACTGTAGGGACATCAGACCGTATCCCACCCTGCATCCCCACATCTGGAATTACTTGGAGGGATCAGAGAGCTTGCACGGAACGACTGGGGGAATGGGACACCTGCGGAGCATGCTACTATTCTATAACATCCCCAACGTAGATGGAGACACTGGGATATGAAACTGGGGCCCTGGTCAAAAGGAGTGCACTATACATTTGGGAAAAAGGCTGTATCCCAAATGGCACCCTATTCCCTATTTGTATGGTATTCACTTGGAATCTGTTAACAATGGATATAAAGGAGTTAAACAGTAATTGGTAACAACCTGGTACCAAGTGGTGGGCTACACAATGATGCCAGAAATGACATGTTTCATGTACCATAAATCAGCTAATAGCAGGGTGCAGTTGTTATGAGGGTCAACTATCTTTCTTTCTCTCTCTCACACACTCTCTCTCGCTCTCTTTCTCTTGGTCTCTCTCTCTCACACACACACAGACACAGACACACACACACAGGCAAAAGTAGTGCCCAATATAGGGAGTAGTGTACAATTTGGGACGCAGTCCTGACTTTCTCAGGCTGTGGATTGAAGCAACAAAGATGGTGAATCTCAAATATAAAATATTTGTTGTTGTCGAATATAAAATATATATTGTTTAACACTTTTTTGGTTACTACATTATTTCAAATGTGTTATGTCATAGTTTTGGTGTCTTCACTATTATTATACAATGTAGAAAATAGTAAAAATAAAGAAAAACCCTTGAATGAGTAGGAGTGTTCAAACTTTTGACTGGTATTGTGTATATATAAACACTCTAAACATCCTACCCGACGGCTCGGCGGCGTCAGCATGGTCCTAAAACACATTATTGCCTCATTTTGTATCACATTCCTATGATAAAACTGTGAGGGACAAAAATGCAATTTCAGAATATGGGGGCGACGTGTTGTCCCGAGTGAAAGTTGTGCAGCTGCTTAAAACAAGTAAAAAACAAATTGTGAAACCTTAAAAATTCTGAGAAATATATCAGTGGGTCTTAATAGTAAAATGATTGGTCTCTCTCAGGAGAGTCCTCTACTCACCTGTAGAATGTGGTGTTGAACATTCCTGAGATATTTATCTTTCCTCCTCCCATCCTCCTCTTCCCATCCTCCTCCTCCCTCCCTCCCACTCCTCCCATCCTCCTCCTCCCTCCCTCCCACTCCTCCCATCCTCCTCTTCCCATCCTCCTCCTCCCTCCCTCCCACTCCTCCCATCCTCCTCCTCCCTCCCTCCCACTCCTCCCATCCTCCTCTTCCCATCCTCCTCCTCCCTCCCTCCCACTCCTCCCATCCTCCTCCTCCCTCCCTCCCACTCCTCCCATCCTCCTCTTCCCATCCTCCTCCTCCCTCCCTCCCACTCCTCCCATCCTCCTCTTCCCATCCTCCTCCTCCCTCCCTCCCACTCCTCCCATCCTCCTCCTCCCTCCCTCCCACTCCTCCCATCCTCCTCTTCCCATCCTCCTCCTCCCTCCCTCCCACTCCTCCCATCCTCCTCCTCCCTCCCTCCCACTCCTCCCATCCACCTCTTCCCATCCTCCTCTTCCCATCCTCCTCCTCCCTCCCTCCCACTCCTCCCATCCTCCTCCTCCCTCCCTCCCACTCCTCCCATCCTCCTCCTCCCATCCACCTCTTCCCATCCTCCTCTTCCCATCCTCCTCCTCCCATCCTCCTCTTCCCATCCTCCTCCTCCCTCCCTCCCACTCCTCCCATCCTCCTCCTCCCTCCCTCCCACTCCTCCCATCCACCTCTTCCCATCCTCCTCCTCCCTCCCTCCCACTCCTCCCATCCTCCTCTTCCCATCCTCCTCCTCCCTCCCTCCCACTCCTCCCATCCTCCTCCTCCCTCCCTCCCACTCCTCCCATCCTCCTCTTCCCATCCTCCTCCTCCCTCCCTCCCACTCCTCCCATCCTCCTCCTCCCTCCCTCCCACTCCTCCCATCCTCCTCTTCCCATCCTCCTCCTCCCTCCCTCCCACTCTTCCCATCCTCCTCCTCCCTCCCTCCCACTCCTCCCATCCTCCTCTTCCCATCCTCCTCCTCCCTCCCTCCCACTCCTCCCATCCTCCTCTTCCCATCCTCCTCCTCCCTCCCTCCCACTCCTCCCATCCACCTCCTCCCATCCTCCTCTTCCCATCCTCCTCCTCCCTCCCTCCCACTCCTCCCATCCTCCTCCTCCCTCCCTCCCACTCCTCCCATCCACCTCTTCCCATCCTCCTCCTCCCTCCCTCCCACTCCTCCCATCCTCCTCTTCCCATCCTCCTCCTCCCTCCCTCCCACTCCTCCCATCCTCCTCCTCCCTCCCTCCCACTCCTCCCATCCACCTCTTCCCATCCTCCTCCTCCCTCCCTCCCACTCCTCCCATCCTCCTCCTCCCTCCCTCCCACTCCTCCCATCCTCCTCTTCCCATCCTCCTCCTCCCTCCCTCCCACTCCTCCCATCCTCCTCCTCCCTCCCTCCCACTCCTCCCATCCACCTCTTCCCATCCTCCTCCTCCCTCCCTCCCACTCCTCCCATCCTCCTCCTCCCATCCTCCTCTTCCCATCCTCCTCCTCCCTCCCTCCCACTCCTCCCATCCTCCTCCTCCCATCCTCCTCTTCCCATCCTCCTCCTCCCTCCCTCCCACTCCTCCCATCCACCTCTTCCCATCCTCCTCCTCCCTCCCTCCCACTCCTCCCATCCTCCTCCTCCCTCCCTCCCACTCCTCCCATCCACCTCTTCCCATCCTCCTCCTCCCTCCCTCCCACTCCTCCCATCCTCCTCTTCCCATCCTCCTCCTCCCTCCCTCCCACTCCTCCCATCCTCCTCTTCCCATCCTCCTCCTCCCTCCCTCCCACTCCTCCCATCCTCCTCTTCCCATCCTCCTCCTCCCTCCCTCCCACTCCTCCCATCCTCCTCTTCCCATCCTCCTCCTCCCTCCCTCCCACTCCTCCCATCCTCCTCTTCCCATCCTCCTCCTCCCTCCCTCCCACTCCTCCCATCCACCTCTTCCCATCCTCCCTGCCCTTTCTCATCTTCCTCCTCCTTTTCCTCTGTCTCCCCAGGTGGCAGAGGGGCGAGGAAACTGCACCGCTCACAGGAACCCCAAGCCCTGTTCCATCCCCCAGGACAGAGAGAGTATCTTCCACACCATCTTTGCTTTCTTCACCAAGTCTGGACGCAGGGTCCTGGTGAATAAACAGAGAGAGAGAGAGACCAAAAGAGAGAGAGTCTATACACTCACACACCCATGAACACACACAGCACAGGCACAGAGAGAGAGAGGCGTGTACATGCACCCATGAACACACACACACACACCTGAACTGTCCCAGTCTGTGGACTTTTAGGTTCAGTGAAAGTGTTTCCCTTGGAGATGTATCATGTGTGTGTTGTGTAGCATCTGTTCATCTCGCTCTGTCTTTCCTTCTTTCTCTCTCAATCTCTTTCTCTCTCCTCTCTCTTTCTCCCCCCCTCTTTCTCTCTCTTTCTTTCTCTCTCTCGCTTTTCCTCATTCTCTGTCTCTCTCTTCTCTCTCATCCCCCCCTTCTCTCTAACAGGACTGTTACCGGCCAGGGAGAGCATGTTTAACCATCTCATGTACTCTGGGCTCCCAGTCCAAAGAGGAAGTTGTCAGTATAGATGTGAAACTTCTACTAAACACAGAGATACTGAAGAGGGTAAGTACATGGATATTAGTTGTTACATACACTACCGTTCAAAAGTTTGCCCATTATCAGCACTTCTGTGTTCCAATGGCACGTTGTGTTAGCTAATTCAAGTTTATCATTTTAAAAGGCCAATTGATCATTAGAAAACCCTTTTGCAATTATATTAGCACAGCTAAAAACTGTTCTGATTAAAGCAATACAACTAGTTCAGTATCTGGAGCATTTGTGGGTTCGAACAGGCTCAAAATGGCCAGAAACAAAGAACTTTCTTCTGAAACTCGTTAGTCTATTCTTGTTCTGAGAAATGAAAGCTATTCCATGCGAGAAATTGCCAAGAAACTGAAGAGCTCGGACAATGCTGTGTACTACTCCCTTCACAGAACAGTGCAAACTGGCTGTAACCAGAATAGAAAGAGGAGTGGGAGGCCCCGGTGCACAACTGAGCAAGAGGACAAGTACGTTAGAGTGTCTAGTTTGAGAAACCGACACCTCACAAGTCTTCAACTGGCAGCTTAATTAAATAGTACTCGCAAAACACCAGTCTCAATGTCAACAGTGAAGAGGCAACTCTGGGATGCTGGCCTTCTAGGCAGAGTTGCAAAGAAACAGCCATATCTCAGACTGGCCAATAAAAAGAAAAGATTAAGATGGGCAAAAGGACACAGACACTGGACAGAGGAAGATTGGGAAAAAATATTATGGACAGACAAATCTAAGTTTGAGTTGTTCGGATCACAAAGAGGAACATTTGTGAGACCCAGAAGAAATGAAGATGCTGGAGGAGTGCTTGACGCCATCTGTCAATCATGGTGGAGGCAATGTAATGGTCTGGGGGTGCTTTGTTGGTGGTAATGTGGAAGATTTGTACAGGGTCAAAGGGATCTTGAAGAAGGAAGGCTATCACTCCATTTTGCAACACCATACCCTGTGGACGGCGCTTAATTGGAGCCAATTTCCTCCTACAACAAGACAATGACCCAAAGCACAGCTCCAATCTATGCAATAACTAGTTAGGGAAGAAGCTGGTATTCTGTCTATAATGGAGTGGCCAGCACAGTCACCAGATCTCAACCCTATTGAGCTGTTGTGGGAGCAGCTTGACTGTATGGTACGTAAGAAGTGCCCATCAAGCCAATCCAACTTGTGGGAGGTGCTTCAGGAAGCATGGGGTGAAATCTCTTCAGATTACCTCAACAAATTGGCAACTAGAATGCCAAAGGTCTGCAAGGTTGTAATTGGAGGATTCTTTGACAATAGCAAAGTTTGAAGGACTCAATTATTATTTCAATTTAAAATCATTGTTTATAACCTTGTGAACGTCTTGACTATATTTTCTATTCATTTTGCAACTAATTGCATGTATGTTTTAATGTAAAACAAGGACATTTCTAAGTGACCCCAAACTTTTGAACGCTAGTGTTGTTACCTGGTTGGTACCTGGTTGTTACATGTTTAATATATTTTAATGTTTTACTTAGGCTAATAATGTTTATTACAGTATGGATCTGAAGGAAGTATGAATCCCCCCCTTCTCTCTCTCACACACACACACCACCTACCTACAGGACAGCTCGTCGCTGATCCAGTTCGTGACTAGGGGTAACGTGAGAGTGGACGGGAGGGCCATAGAGGTACCGCAGGGGCTATCAGAAGACACTTCAGTAAGTATATCACTCTTACTCCTGCAAAGCGCTGAATATATGAGTCAATCAGTGTGTTGGATCAGTTTCAGCATGCAGTAGACACATCATGATGTCAGTGAGACATTCTAACAGCCAGTTTATTTCTGTGATGTTCCTGAGGGTTGAATGTAGAAGCTGAATCTAGTGGAAATTGAAGCCTGGGGAGCAGCTGGAGGCAGGAAGCCAGATCAACCTGGATGTCATGGGGGTGAGGCAGGGTTGTATTTGGGGGTCCTCAGCTGTGGTCCTCAAGGACAAGGTCTCCTCAGAGACAGCAGGGTATCACACACACGCACACACACACACACACACACGCGCGCACACACACACACACACACACACACACACACACACACACACACACACACACACACACACACACACACCACACACCACACACCACACACACAGGGCAAGCCTCTGTGTGGAGTGATTGGATGAGCCTGTGGAGCAGTGGAATGAAGTGATGAGCACTCTGCATCCCCTTATCCTCGATCCTCTCAGCTGATTACGGTGATGACCTCCAGACCCCAGCTCGCAGCTTCATCTCCTGACTTAGGCCCCACCGCGCTGCTGCGTCTCCTGACCTCTAGGCCCCCAGCTCGCTGCTCGACCCCCAGGCCCCAAGAAGAGCTTGGCTAGCTTCAGCCGCTGAATCAGACGTTACTGTGAATGTGTCCATTCACAACTGCTCTCCCAGCACTTAGTGACCACTTTAATTTCCCCCAGCAACACCTCCCACCCCCCTGAGTGTCTGGTCAGTTCACTACCACAAACCACTAGAGATTTTAGTGAATTCAGTAGCCCTGGTCCCTCAGCAGCTCTGATGTCCCTAGAGAAAGATTTGTGGTCCCTTGGTGTGCGGTAGCCTTGGTTTGTGACGCGGCTCTCTTTCAACACTCATCTCATATGTATATACTGTACTCGATACCATCTACTGCATCTTGCCTATGCCGTTCTGTACCATCACTCATTCATATATCTTTATGTACATATTCTTCATCCCTTTACACTTGTGTGTATAAGGTAGTAGTTGTGGAATTGTTAGGTTAGATTACTTGTTGGTTATTACTGCATTGTCGGAACTAGAAGCACAAGCATTTCGCTACACTCGCATTAACATCTGCTAACCATGTGTATGTGACAAATAAAATTTGATTTGATTCCCAGCCTGCTACTTATCAACAGCTGATGATATATAGTTTATCCCTTGTGTCATGCAAACAGGCCCCGGTAAATGTGGTAAATGATAGGAGAATAAAAAATAATCTACTCTATGAGTTATGAGCTCATTGACTCGATTGAAATGGTTCCTTACATTTTAGAACCCGTAAACATTTGTTCAATATTGATAGCTCAGCATAAACTCAGCTGGAGTCAGTCAGTCAGACAACGGATCAGAATGTAACATACTGTATGCTTCCAATGCACACGGGCACTCTTAACTAAACATGTTACAGTTTGGTGTAATTCTTCCATATTCCTTTTTGCTATGCACCATATTGGAATGCTGTGTTATTGTGGGTGCCTGATGTCTTAGGAGGGATTTCCAGCCCAAACCCACGACCCAGACCCACGACCCAGACCCACAGAACTGAGTTTCTTCAATACTGTGAGAGTTTACTCTAGCCTGCCAGATGGGCGGGCTTTGCAGTTTTGGGACTATTCTATTGAGCCAGGCAAGCTCAATCAAGCACAGATCAAGTATTTTTTTTTTTATATTTCAAATAGTATTTGAACCCAGATCTGTCACAAACCCAGACAGACCTGCATCAGAATTGAAAGAACTTACAGTACTTTTTTTAACCTTTTATTTAACTAGGCAAGTCAGTTAAGAACAAATTCTTATTCACAATGATGGCCTAGTAGCAGTGGGTTAACTGCCTTGTTCAGGGGCAGAAAGACAGATTTTTACCTTGTCAGCTCGGGGATTCAATCCACCAACCTTTCAGGTTACTAGTCCAACGCTCTAACCACTAGGCTACCTGCCACCCTTTGCTTAGCTTACAGTACAAAGCTTATCTTACATTACTTGCAGTACCTATTTACAGTACTTAGCTTACGATACTTAGCTTATTGTACCGTACTTACAGTGCTTAGCTTACAGTACTTACAGTACTTAGCTTATCTCACAGTACTTATAGTACTTACATTACTTAGCTCATCTTAATGTTTAGCTTACAGTACATACAGTACTTTGCTTATCTTACAGTACTTACAGTACTTAGCTTATCTGACAGTTCTTAGATTATGTTACAGTACTTAGCTTATTTTACAGTACTTAGCGTACAGTACTTACAGGACTTAGCTTATCTTTTATTTAAAAAATGTATTTCTCCTTTATTTAACCAGGTAGGCCAGTTGAGAAAAAGTTCTCATTTACAACTGCGCCCTGGCCAAGATAAAGCAAAGCAGTGCGACAAAAACAAGAACACAGAGTTACACATAAACAAACATACAGTCAATAACACAATAGAAAATAAAAATCTATGTACAGTGTGTGCAAATGTAGAAGAGTAGGGAGGTAAGGCAACAAATAGGCCACAGAGGTGAAATAATTACAATTTAGCATTAACACTGGAGTGATAGATGTGCAGATGATGATGTTCAAGTAGAGATACTGGGGTGCAAAAGAGCAAGAGGGTAAGTAATAATATGGGGATGAGGTAGATGGGTGTGCTATTTACAGATTGGCTGTGTACAGGTACAGTGATCAGTAAGCTGCTCTGACAGCTGATGCTTAAAGTTAGAAAGGGAGATATGAGACTCCAGCTTCAGTGATTTTTGCAATTTCTTCCAGTCATTGGCAGCAGAGAACTGGAAGGAAAGACGGCCGAAGAAAGTGTTGGCTTTGGGGGTGACCAGTGCAATTTACCTGCTGGAGCGCGTCCTATGGTTGGGTGTTGCTATGGTGACCAGTGAGCTGAGATAAGGTGGGGCTTTACCTAGCAAAGACCTGGAGCCAGTGGGTTTGGCGACGGATATGTAGTGAGGGCCAGCCAACGAGAGCATACAGGTCGCAGTGGTGGGTAGTATATCGGGCTTTGGTGATAGACTACATCCAGTTTGCTGAGTGTTGGGGGCTATTTTGCAAATGACATCGCCGAAATCAAGGATAGGTAGGATAGTCAGATTTACGAGGGAATGTTTGGCGGCATGAGTGAAAGAGGCTTTGTTGCGAAAAAGGAAGCCGATTCTAGATTTAATTTTGGATTGGAGATGCTTAATGTGAGTCTGAAAGGAGAGTTTACAGTCTAACCAGACACCTAAGTATTTGTAGTTGTCCACATATTCTAGGTCAGGACCGTCCAGAGTAGTGATGCTAGTCGGGCGGGAGGGTGCGGGCTGCAATCGATTGAAGAGCATGCACTTTAGCATGCACTGCTAGTTTTACTAGCATTAAAAGCAGTTGGAGGCCACGGAAAAAATGTTATCTGACAGTACTTAGCTTATCTTACAGTACTTACAGTACTTAGCTTATATCACAGTACTCAGCTTATATTATAGTACTTACAGTACTTAGCTTATTTAACAGTACTTAGCTTAAAGTACTTATCTTATCTTACAGTTCTTAGCTTATATTACAGTACTTACAGTACTTAGCTTACAGTACTCAGCTTAGTTTATAGTACTTACAGTACTTTGCTTATTTTACAGTACTTAGTGTATCTTATCAGTACTTACAGTACATTATGAAGGGTTAAATCCATGAAGGATTTTTCAGAGTTACACTGTTGGACCTAGAAACATAAGCATTTCGCTGCACCTGCGATAGCATCTGCAAAAGTGTGTACGCGACCAATAAACTTTGATTTGATCATTTAGTGGGTCATTGTGAACTAATGTCATGGGAAGCATGCAAGAGATCAGACTGCCTGTTGGTTCATAAATGAACTTACTATGAGCTTACTATACAGTACTCTCATGTAATATTTTGAAATCTCATTTCATTTACACTGTCAATATTATCTGTGACCATATAAGATTAGAATGATGTTGCAATAGTTGGAATGATTTCATTCATGTTTTGAAATGTGTTCACATGTACAATGAAATAACTATACATTTCAAATGTGTATGGTTAACAGACATAGATCGAAGCTGTTTACCAGCCTGGAGATAGAACCTGTTAACCAGTCTGGAGATGGTAGCCGTTTTTCAGTCTGGAGATAGTAGCCGTTTCTCAGTCTGGAGATAGTAGCCGTTTCTCAGTCTGGAGATAGTAGCCGTTTCTCAGTCTGGAGATAGTAGCCGTTTCTCAGTCTGGAGATAGTAGCCGTTTCTCAGTCTGGAGATAGTAGCCGTTTCTCAGTCTGGAGATAGTAGCCGTTTCTCAGTCTGGAGATAGTAGCCGTTTCTCAGTCTCTCGGTCCCAGCTTTGATGCACCTGTACTTTCCCTGCCTTCTAGATGGTAACGGGGGGAACAGTCCATGGCTCGGAGGGCTGAGGTCCTTGCTGATCTTCGTGTGTGTGTGTGTGTGTGTGTGTGTGTGTGTGTGTGTGTGTGTGTGTGTGTGTGTGTGTGTGTGTGTGTGTGTGTGTGTGTGTGTGTGTGTGTTCAGGACGTTGAGGTCATATAAATCCTGTGCTCTTGTTCTGTTTTCCTCACTGACATGGTTTGAGTGTGTCTGTATCAAAGTGTGTTTGAATGTGAGGCTTTTTTTTCTGAGTCTGTATCAAACTGTTTGAATGTAATCCTAGATGTGAATCTGTGTGAATGTCTCTGTTTCCAATGGAATCTTGTGTTCCAGCTGTTACCTTGAATTTCCAGTCTTTCACAACTGCATTGCTCTGGAAATGTAGGATAGTAGTAGGTATGCGTAATACCCTAGGACCATGCCTCAGAACTACCTGGCCTGATGACTCCTTGCTGTCCACCTGGCCGTGCTGCTGCTCCAGTTTCAACTGTTCTGCCTGCGGCTATGGAACCCTGACCTGTTCACCGTGCTACCTTGTCACCAGTTTTTAACTCTATCTTTCTCTACCGAACCTGCTATTTCTAAATCTGAATGATCGGCTGTGAAAAGCCAACTGATATTTACTCCTGAGGTGCTGACCTGTTGCACCTTCGACAACCACTGTGATTATTATTATTTGACCCTGCTGGTCATCTATGAACATTTGAACCTCTTAGCCATGTACTGTTATAATCTCCACCCAGCATAGCCAGAAGAGGACTGGCCACCCCTCATAGCCTGGTTCCTCTCTAGGTTCCTGCCTTTCTAGGGAGTTTTTCTTAGTCACCGTACTCCTACATCTGCATTGCTTGATGTTTGGGGTTTTAGGCTGAGTTTCTGTACAGCACTTTGTGACATCGGCTGATGTAAAAAGGGCTTTATAAATACATTTGATTGATATCTCAGAAATAATTTAGACTATTTTAAATGTGTTGGTGTAAATTTTTTGTGTTTGACTGTAATCTTGTTCTTTTAGCTGGTGTTCCAGGTGCTCCACAGCCACGAGCCAAGGGGCTGTGTGTATCTAGGTGTTTCCGTGTTTGAGGCTACGTTTGACTGTATTGCCATTGTGTTTCAGCTGGTGTTCGAGGCGCTCCACAGCCAGGAGCCAAGAGGCTATGTTGTTGGTTGGATCATTGCCATGAGCCTATTGGTGGGAATACTCATCTTCCTACTGCTGGCTGTGCTGCTCTGGAAGGTAGCACACACACCACACACACACACACAAAACAGCAAATAGTGTGGACTATACCATGTAATTTCCTTGTTATTGGGAGGTCCATGTTTTTGTTCCTCATATTGTTGGTAGACTATAGCCTAGAACACCTCCCCTCTACTGTAACTGGTAATTAGACTATAGCCTAGAACACCTCCCCTCTACTGTAACTGGTCATTAGACTATAGCCTAGAACACCTCCCCTCTACTGTAACTGGTCATTAGACTATAGCCTAGAACACCTCCCCTCTACTGTAACTGGTCATTAGACTATAGCCTAGAACACCTCCCCTCTACTGTAACTGGTCATTAGACTATAGCCTAGAACACCTCCCCTCTACTGTAACTGGTCATTAGACTATAGCCTAGAACACCTCCCCTCTACTGTAACTGGTCATTAGACTATAGCCTAGAACACCTCCCCTCTACTGTAACTGGTCATTAGACTATAGCCTAGAACACCTCCCCTCTACTGTAACTGGTCATTAGACTATAGCCTAGAACACCTCCCCTCTACTGTAACTGGTCATTAGACTATAGCCTAGAACACCTCCCCTCTACTGTAACTGGTCATTAGACTATAGCCTAGAACACCTCCCCTCTACTGTAACTGGTCATTAGACTATAGCCTAGAACACCTCCCCTCTACTGTAACTGGTCATTAGACTATAGCCTAGAACACCTCCCCTCTACTGTAACTGGTCATTAGACTATAGCCTAGAACACCTCCCCTCTACTGTAACTGGTCATTAGACTATAGCCTAGAACACCTCCCCTCTACTGTAACTGGTCATTAGACTATAGCCTAGAACACCTCCCCTCTACTGTAACTGGTCATTAGACTATAGCCTAGAACACCTCCCCTCTACTGTAACTGGTCATTAGACTATAGCCTAGAACACCTCCCCTCTACTGTAACTGGTAATTAGACTATAGCCTAGAACACCTCCCCTCTACTGTAGCTGGTCATTAGACTATAACCTAGAACACCTCCCCTCTACTGTAACTGGTCATTAGACTATAACCTAGAACACCTCCCCTCTACTGTAACTGGTCATTAGACTATAGCCTAGAACACCTCCCCTCTACTGTAACTGGTCGTTAGACTATAGCCTAGAACACCTCCCCTCTACTGTAACCGGTCATTAGACTATAGCCTAGAACACCTCCCCTCTACTGTAACTGGTCATTAGACTATAGCCTAGAACACCTCCCCTCTACTGTAACTGGTCATTAGACTATAGCCTAGAACACCTCCTCTACTGTAACTGGTAATTAGACTACAGCCTAGAACACCTCCCCTCTACTGTAACTGGTTGTTAGACTATAGCCTAGAACACCTCCCTTCTACTGTAACTGGTCATTAGACTATAGCCTAGAACACCTCCCCTCTACTGTAACTGGTGATTAGACTATAGCCTCGAACACCTCCACTCTACTGTAACTGGTCATTAGACTATAGCCTAGAACACCTCCCCTCTACTGTAACTGGTCATTAGACTATAGCCTAGAACACCTCCACTCTACTGTAACTGGTCATTAGACTATAGCCTAGAACACCTCCCCTCTACTGTAACTGGTAATTAGACTATAGCCTAGAACACCTCACCTCTACTGTAACTGGTCATTAGACTATAGCCTAGAACACCTCCCCTCTACTGTAACTGGTCATTAGACTATAGCCTAGAACACCTCCCCTCTACTGTAACTGGTCATTAGACTATAGCCTAGAACACCTCCCCTCTACTGTAACTGGTCATTAGACTATAGCCTAGAACACCTCCCCTCTACTGTAACTGGTCATTAGACTATAGCCTAGAACACCTCCCCTCTACTGTAACTGGTCATTAGACTATAGCCTAGAACACCTCCCCTCTACTGTAACTGGTCATTAGACTATAGCCTAGAACACCTCCCCTCTACTGTAACTGGTCATTAGACTATAGCCTAGAACACCTCCCCTCTACTGTAACTGGTAATTAGACTATAGCCTAGAACACCTCCCCTCTACTGTAGCTGGTCATTAGACTATAACCTAGAACATCTCCCCTCTACTGTAACTGGTCATTAGACTATAACCTAGAACACCTCCCCTCTACTGTAACTGGTCATTAGACTATAGCCTAGAACACCTCCCCTCTACTGTAACTGGTCGTTAGACTATAGCCTAGAACACCTCCCCTCTACTGTAACCGGTCATTAGACTATAGCCTAGAACACCTCCCCTCTACTGTAACTGGTCATTAGACTATAGCCTAGAACACCTCCCCTCTACTGTAACTGGTCATTAGACTATAGCCTAGAACACCTCCTCTACTGTAACTGGTAATTAGACTACAGCCTAGAACACCTCCCCTCTACTGTAACTGGTCGTTAGACTATAGCCTAGAACACCTCCCTTCTACTGTAACTGGTCATTAGACTATAGCCTAGAACACCTCCCCTCTACTGTAACTGGTCATTAGACTATAGCCTAGAACACCTCCCCTCTACTGTAACTGGTGATTAGACTATAGCCTCGAACACCTCCACTCTACTGTAACTGGTCATTAGACTATAGCCTAGAACACCTCCCCTCTACTGTAACTGGTCATTAGACTACAGCCTAGAACACCTCCCCTCTACTGTAACTGGTCATTAGACTATAGCCTAGAACACCTCCCCTCTACTGTAACTGGTCATTAGACTATAGCCTAGAACACCTCCCCTCTACTGTAACTGGTCATTAGACTACAGCCTAGAACACCTCCCCTCTACTGTAACTGGTCATTAGACTATAGCCTAGAACACCTCCCCTCTACTGTAACTGGTAATTAGACTATAGCCTAGAACACCTCACCTCTACTGTAACTGGTCATTAGACTATAGCCTAGAACACCTCCCCTCTACTGTAACTGGTCATTAGACTATAGCCTAGAACACCTCCCCTCTACTGTAACTGGTCATTAGACTATAGTCTAGAACACCTCCCCTCTACTGTAACTGGTCATTAGACTATAGCCTAGAACACCTCCCCTCTAACTGGTTGTTAGACCATAGCCCATTTCTTCTCTCATAACTATCTCTAATCTTTCCTCACCACTTAACGCCACTATCTTTAATTGCTGTAGTTTGTGTTGTTAGGTTCTAATATCAGAGTAAGAACTCGACACTATTAAAGCTCAAACCAAGTTCATTCATCCCAGAGGGTCGAACAGCTGAACTGACAAAACAACATTCACACCAGCACTGATATTTAACCCTTTCTTCTAGGCTGAGTCTCCTCCTACACACCTGAACAGCCAATGTGTCTCTATTGCTAGACAGCACCTTAGTGATATCTGTTTTTCCTCACTTTATCTGACCTGACCTCTGCCCCAAAGTGCTCACTCCTCCCCAACTTACAGCTGTCATGGTGACTGGTACCAGACTGTGTCTCTTCTCCTCCCAGAGGATCCATGACGTCTGACAATAACATATCCTGACATAATGTAAACGTTATACATTACCCTCTCTTCCTCAGTGACATGAAGAACTATATTTCATATTCTCAGAACCCAACAGTGTTGTGGTAATGTGTAATGACACCACGATTGTCTAATTAAGTTTGGCGGATTGTCAGAGGAACATGTTTGCCCCAAGCTAACGCATTAACTTGTAAACAACTAGTCACATTGGGCCATTTGTATTGAGCATCTCTGAACCTATTGTTTAGTCTGTGACAGTGCTACAGTTCTAAAGAAAGAGACAGTCAGCACTCGCAAATAAAGTAGGACTTTGATTTATCATCAGCAGTCACAATGAACACACTTCAGCCATCAAGCATTTATCAGTGCTACATTTTCCTGGTCCCAGGGATTGGTTCACACGGTCCAGTTGTGAAATGCTGCTTCTCTTGGATTAGAGTGGCATGCAGTCAGTCAGTCATAGGGGAGGTGCTCTTGGATAGTCATTAACAACCACACAAGGAACAACATGGACGTCACAAAAATGTACACTGACCATGCATACCACACACATCATACCACACACGTGAAAGATAGATTTGAGGGGAAATGACCCCCAATTGATGTCTAGACCAGACCCCTTTACTTCTCTATACAGACCAGACCCCTTTAATTCTCTATACAGACCAGACCCCTTTATTTCTCTATACAGACCAGACCCCTTTATTTCTCTATACAGACCAGACCCCTTTATTTCTCTATACAGACCAGACCCCTTTACTTCTCTATACAGACCAGACCCCTTTACTTCTCTATACAGACCAGACCCCTTTACTTCTCTATACAGACCAGACCCCTTTACTTCTCTATACAGACCAGACCCCTTTACTTCTCTATACAGACCAGACCCCTTTACTTCTCTATACAGACCAGACCCCTTTACTTCTCTATACAGACCAGACCCCTTTACTTCTCTATACAGACCAGACCCCTTTACTTCTCTATACAGACCAGACCCCTTTACTTCTCTATACAGACCAGACCCCTTTACTTCTCTATACAGACCAGACCCCTTTACTTCTCTATACAGACCAGACCCCTTTACTTCTCTATACAGACCAGACCCCTTTACTTCTCTTCACACAAAACTCTTTCTTTCCCTCGTTTGCGACTCCCACTGGGAATAGCACGACTGAACCCTGAAATGTTGCTCCTGGAATATACTGTGTGTGTTTGTAACACCAGCCCTCCCTTTCTCCAAGTCCTTGCACTCTGCCAAAGTAAACCCCACGTACAAGAGCTGCACATGTCCACTATTTCCTCTTTGAGGGAATTCCTGTGGGAGAAAAAAACAGGCTGTGTCTCAAATGGCACCCTATTCCATATATAGTGTGTTACTTTTTACCAGGACTCTGAGGGCTCTAATCAGTAGTGCACAATGTTGGGAATAGGGTGCCATTTGGGACACAGCCTTTCTGAATCAGAGAGAGAGAGAGATCTCTTTTGTTGTCTTTTCGCTGAGCTGACCCTTAGTGTTCTCACAGTAGCGTCATCTCTATGTTTAGATAGACATCAAAAGATCCATGGTGTGTAACCATTCATCTGTCTATCTAGCTGATGTTTACTGAATTTCTATATTTTCCTTATACAAACTATACACTGAGTGTACAAAACCTTAGGAACACCTTCCTACTATTGAGTTCGGAACAACCAAAATGCATCAGGGCCAGGACTCTACAAGGTGTCTAAAGCATTCCACAGGGATGCTTGCACAATGCTTCCCACAGTTGTGTCAAATTGGCTGGATGTCATTTGGGTAGTGGACCATTCTTGATACACACAGGAAACTGTTGAGCGTGAAAAACCCAGCTGCATTGCAGTTCTTGACACACTGGTGCGCCTGGCACGTACTACCATACCCTATTCAAAGGCACTTCAATATTTTGTCTTGAAAACTCACCCTCTGGATGGCACACATACACAATCCATGTCTCAATTGTCTCAAGGCTTAAAAATCCTTATTTAACCTGTTTCCAACCCTTCCTCTACACTGACTGAAGTGGATTTGACAAGTAACATCAATAAGGGATCATAGCTTTCACCTGGTCAGTCAATGTCATGGAAAGATAAGGTGTTCCTAATGTTTTGTACGCTCAGTGTATTGTCATGGAGTGCAGAATCCAGTTCAAAACTGGTCAATGTTTTTTGAAGAAAAATAAGTAGCAGCATCGCTTCAGGCTTTCCAAAACCCCACATGTGGTGTTGGTGATCCCCTTCTGGTATCATTTTTCCTTTTGCTTTTCAACTGGTGAATGTTTCTGGAAAAGGCAAATGATATTCTTCAGTCTGTTGACCACTAAGGCACATAGTATGAACAGAGGCTATGTGTAGCCAGTGTATTCTTCCATTCCTTTTTAAATTACATTCAATAAAAACATATTTTTTTAAAATACGTGATTTATCCTTGAAGGGCTTTGAGCAACAACAACAACTACACATCATACCAACCACGCAACCATGACAATACCACGCAACCATGACAATACCACGCAACCATGACAATACCACGCAACCATGACAATACCACATAACCATGACAATACCACATAACCATGACAATACCACGCAACCATGACAATACCACACAACAATGACAATACCACATAACCATGACAATACCACGCAACCATGACAATACCACATAACCATGACAATACCACATAACCATGACAATACCACGCAACCATGACAATACCACACAACAATGACAATACCACATAACCATGACAATACCACGCAACAATGACAATACCACGCAACCATGACAATACCACATAACCATGACAATACCACATAACCATGACAATACCACGCAACCATGACAATACCACACAACAATGACAATACCACATAAACATGACAATACCACGCAACCATGACAATACCACATAACCATGACAATACCACGCAACCGTGACAATACCACATAACCGTGACAATACCACATAACCATGACAATATCACGCAACCATGACAATACCACACAACCATGACACTACCACACAACAATGACAATACCACGCAACCATGACAATACCACATAACCATGACAATACCACGCAACCATGACAATACCACATAACCATGACAATACCACACAACAATGACAATACCACGCAACCATGACAATACCACATAACCATGACAATACCACACAACCATGACACTACCACACAACAATGACAATACCATGCAACCATGACAATACCACATAACCATGACAATACCACATAAGCATGACAATACCATGCAACCATGACAATACCACGCAACCATGACACTACCACGCAACCATGACAATACCACGCAACCATGACAATACCACATAACCATGACAATACCACGCAACCATGACAATACCACGCAACCATGACACTACCACACAACAATGACAATACCACGCAACCATGACAATACCACGCAACCATGACAATACCACGCAACCATGACAATACCACGCAACCATGACAATACCACGCAACCATGACAATACCACGCAACCATGACAATACCACATAACCATGACATTACCACGCAACCATGACACTACCACACAACAATGACAATACCACGCAACCATGACAATACCACGCAACCATGACAATACCACATAACCATGACAATACCACGCAACCATGACAATACCACGCAACCATGACAATACCACGCAACCATGACAATACCACGCAACCATGACAATACCACGCAACCATGACAATACCACGCAACCATGACAATACCACGCAACCATGACAATACCACATAACCATGACAATACCACATAACCATGACAATACCACGCAACCATGACAATACCACATAACCATGACAATACCACGCAACCATGACAATACCACGCAACCATGACAATACCACGCAACCATGACAATACCACGCAACCATGACAATACCACACAACCATGACAATACCACGCAACCATGACAATACCACGCAACCATGACAATACCACGCAACCATGACAATACCACGCAACCATGACAATACCACGCAACCATGACAATACCACGCAACCATGACAATACCACGCAACCATGACAATACCACGCAGCCATGAAAATACCACGCAGCCATGAAAATACCACGCAGCCATGAAAATACCACGCAGCCATGAAAATACCACGCAACCATGACAATACCACGCAACAATGACAATACCACGCAACCATGACAATACCACGCAACCATGACAATACCACGCAACCATGACAATACCACGCAACCATGACAATACCACGCTACCATGACAATACCACGCTTCCATGACAATACCACGCAACCATGACAATACCACGCAACCATGACAATAACACGCAACCATGACAATAACACATAACCATGACAATAACACATAACCATGACAATACCACATAACCATGACAATACCACATAACCATGACAATACCACAATACCATGACAATACCACAATACCATGACAATACCACAATACCATGACAATACCACAATACCATGGCAATACCACACAACCATGACAATACCACACAACCATGACAATACCACATAACCATGACAATACCACGCAACCATGACAATACCACACAACCATGACAATACCACATAACCATGACAATACCACGCAACCATGACAATAACACGCAACCATGACACTACCACGCAACAATGACAATACCACGCAACCACGACAATACCACATAACCACGACAATACCACGCAACCATGACAATACCACACAACCATGACAATACCACGCAAACATGACAATACCACGCAACCATGACAATACCACGCAACCATGACAATACCACATAACCATGACAATACCACGCAACCATGACACTACCACGCAACAATGACAATACCACGCAACCATGACAATACCACGCAACCATGACAATACCACGCAACCATGACAATACCACATAACCATGACATTACCACGCAACCATGACACTACCACGCAACCATGACAATACCACATAACCATGACAATACCACGCAACCATGACAATACCACGCAACCATGACAATACCACGCAACCATGACAATACCACATAACCATGACAATACCACGCAACCATGACAATACCACATAACCATGACAATACCACGCAACCATGACAATACCACGCAACCATGACAATACCACGCAACCATGACAATACCACGCAACCATGACAATACCACGCAACCATGACAATAACACGCAACCATGACAATAACACGCAACCATGACAATAACACATAACCATGACAATACCACACTACCATGACAATACCATGACAATACCACAATACCATGACAATACCACAATACCACAATTCCCATGACAATACCACGTAACCATGACAATACCATAACAATACCACAATACCATGACACTACCACACAACCATGACACTACCACACAACCATGACACTACCACACAACCATGGCAATACCACACAACCATGACAATACCACAATACCATGACAATACCACAATACAATGACAATACCACAATACCATGACAATACCACAATACCATGACAAAACCATGTAACCATGGCAATACCACATTACCATGACAATACCACAATACCATGACAATACCACGCAACCATGACAATACCACGCAACCATGACAATACCACGCAACCATGACAATACCACATAACCATGACAATACCACGCAACCATGACAATACCACGCAACCATGACAATACCACATAACCATGACAATACCACGCAACCATGACAATACCACGCAACCATGACAATACCACGCAACCATGACAATACCACGCAACCATGACAATACCACATAACCATGACAATACCACACAACCATGACAATACCACACAACCATGACACTACCACACAACCATGACACTACCACACAACCATGACAATACCACACAACCATGACAATACCACACAACCATGACAATACCACACAACCATGACAACCATGACACTACCACACAACCATGACACTACCACACAACCATGACAATACCACACAACCATGACAATACCACACAACCATGACAATACCACACAACCATGACAATACCACAATACCATGACAATACCACAATACCATGACAATACCACAATACCATGACAATACCACACAACCATGACAATACCACAATACCATGACAATACCACACAACCATGACAATACCACAATACCATGACAATACCACAATACCATGACAATACCATGTAACCATGGCAATACCACAATACCACAATACCATGGCAATACCACAATACCATCACTTCATCATCAAATAAAACATTTAGAATAGTAGAAACTACATAAAACATTTTAAACTTGGTGCACAACAAAGATAGCCCAACTAGTGTCACAACAAGAGCAGAGCCTGGAAGCTCACTTTGAGCTCCTAATGGAACAAAGGGCCTCAACAGCTTTTCCAGCCAGAGAAGCATTCATTGCTCTGGGCTCTGCTTATGTAGAAAGGCCCTCAACAGCTTCTCCAGCCAGGGAAACCTTCATTCCACATGGTTCTAGCCTGGTGGTTCCTGCCTGATGGCCAGTATAATAGAGGCTAGTAAATCTTAACAGGTCAAACATCTAGCCGTAGGTCCATCACACTGACCACTGCTCCTTCCCATTGGCCCTTAGAGCAACTGACTGCTTTGCCTGGATGGTCTAGTGGTCTAAGTTGCTGCCTCAGGAATACATGCACCAGTCCAAGCGAGGGTTCGAATCCGACCCACTGCTAGCAAGCCCTCAGTCTCACTGTCCTATATAATAAATACAAACAAGATATATGAAGCCACTGACACTAAGAACAGCTGACAGGGGTCAAAGGTCCATCTCACTCACTAACTAACCATTGCACCTGAGATTTAAGCAACTGTTGACCATCGAGGTCCATATGAGCAGAGGTAATAGACTATCAATCTTAACAGGTCAAACATCTGGTCATAGGTCCACCTCCTTAACCACTGAACCGGAGCTAACAGCAAGTGTTTGTCTTCTCTCCCCCTCTCCTTCTCATCCTCTTCTCTCCTCCTTTTCTCATTCCCCTCTCCCAGATGGGTTTCTTCCGCCGGCGCTACCAGGAGATCATCGAGGCCGAGAAAAACAGGAAGGACAGAGCTGACAAGAGCTGGGATTGGGTAGAAAAGAACCACTGAGGGACAGAGAAGACAATGAGAGCACAGGGTGTGGGGATTGTGTCAATGGAGGATCCAATGAGCTGAGAGCTTTCACCACAGCCAGCCAATCAGGAATAAGGGCCCTTCAATCTTCCATATGTGGAAGAGAAATAAATGGTCTCTGGATTTTTTGGAGGGAGACTTTTTTTTGTGGGTGGGAGACTGGGGATCGAGGGAACTAACAGACAGACATCTGAGGTGGAGGTTGGTGTCGCTCGCTAGGGTCAGGTTCATTAGGACCCTAATTCAGTGCAACGGAAATTGGAAATTAGCGTTTCTTATTGGACAATCCCATGGATTCCATTCCTGTTTGTCTGTTTTCTTCCGTTTGGTGTCAAATTAATACAACACTCG
This sequence comes from Salvelinus fontinalis, assembly GCF_029448725.1. Lineage (NCBI taxonomy): Eukaryota > Metazoa > Chordata > Actinopteri > Salmoniformes > Salmonidae > Salvelinus > Salvelinus fontinalis. Next base: position 85,600,925 of record NC_074665.1, read on the forward strand.
CAATAGAATTCAATTAGTCCCTATGGAGGAAACTTCCTGCCAACGGAAATAAACAAAATGGAACTGTTAAAGAAACAACGGGCCTGTTCAGGATGCTGTAATGTTCCAGAACATTCAGATAGAAATATATTGTGCAGAACAGACATGATGCGTTAGCTCTAAACATTCTATTTCTATCTGCAACGTTCTGAGTATTTCACGTCACTGAATACACCGAAGGAGATAGACGTCCTTGGACAGGATGTGGCAATGACGCGGATATTATCGGACGGGACAGCAAAAACCCTCAGGGCTCTGTTTTAATAGTAGTGAACATTTATTTTTATACATATTAAAGCCATACTGTATTAAATTGGGGCTTTGCGAAATGGTTGGTTCGAGTTTTTGAAATCTAACGTAAGCATATATATATATGTTTTTTTTAAAGCACTGATGTCCGAGTTAATGCTATGTTTCGGCGTCTTTCCTTTAGTTTCCAGGCCAAACACACAGCATGTTATGTATAGTAAATGAGTCAATTTGTATATTATCCAGTATCGTGAGACGTGGATTTTCTGGAGTGTGAAAGATTGTGTCTTTTAATTCTGTACTGTTTCCTGCTCACAAATATCTCTTTAATATCGCACACATCTCCCTCTCCCTTGGATAGATAGCTATATGGGCAACCAGCCACGCAAGTCCAATGAAGGCCCACAGAAATACAATTACAGGAGCGGACATTCCCATTCAAGTCAAAATTATATTTCTGTGTGTAGACCTTCCATTCACCATAAACATAGATATATTTTTTTGTCACACATCGAAGTTGTCACTCGCATGAAGAAATGCTGATAACCAAGCAAAAGAGCTCTATGAAATGTTTAATTGACTATACAGTGCATTCGGAAAGTATTCAGACCCCTTGACTTTTTCCACATTTTGTTACATTACAGCCTTATTCCAAAATGGTTTAAATAAAATACAATATTCAGCAATCTACACACAGTACCCCATAATGACAAAGCAAAAACAGGTTTTTAGAAATGTTTTCATATTTATTAAAAACAAAAAACAGAAATACCTTATTTAAATAAGTATTCAGACCCTTTGCTATGAGACTCAAAATTGAGCTCAGGTGCATCCTGTTTCCATTGATCATCCTTGAATCCAGCTGTGGTAAATTAAATGGACATGATTTGGAAAGGCACACACCTGTCTATAGAAGTTCCCACGGTTGACAGTACATGTCAGAGCAAAAACCAAGCCATGAGGTCGAAGGAATTGTCCGTAGAGCTCCGAGACAGGATTGTATCGAGGCACAGATCTGGGGAAGGGTACCAAAACATTTCTGCAGCATTGAAGGTCCCCAAGAACACAGTGGCCTCCATCATTCTTAAATGGAAGAAGTTTGGAACCCCCAAGACCCTTCCTAGAGCTGGCCACCTGGCGAAACTGAGCAATCGGTGGAGAAGGGCCTTGGTCAGGGAGGTGACCAAGAAACCGATGGTCACTCTGACAGAGCTCTAGAGTTCCTTTGTGGAGATGGGACAACCTTCCAGAAGGACAAACATCTCTGCAGCACTCCAATCAGGCATTTACGGTAGAGTGGCGAGACGGAAGCCACCCTTCAGTAAAAGGGGCATGACAGTTTGCCAAAAGGAACCTAAAGACTCTGACCATTAGAAACAAGATTCTCTGATCTGATGATATCAAGATTGAACACTCTGGCCTGAATGCCAAGCGTCACGTCTGGAGGAAACCTGGCACCATCCCTACGGTGAAGCATGGGGGTGGCAGCATCATGTTGTACGGATGTTTTTCAGCGGCAGGGACTGGGAGATTAGCCAGGATCGAGGGAAAGATGAACGGAGCAAAGTACAGAGAGATTCTTGATGAAAACCTTATCCAGACCGCTCAAGACCTCAGACTGGGGTGAAGGTTCTCCATCCAACAGGACAACGATGCTAAGCACACAGCCAAGTCAACACAGGAGTGGCTTCGGGACTCTGACAAGTCTCTGAATGTCCCTGAGGGGCCCAGACAGATCCCGAACTTGAACCCGATCGAACACCTCTGGAGAGATCAGAAAAGCTGTGCAGCGACGCTCCCCATTCAACATGACAGAGCTTGAGAGGATCTGCTGGGAAGAATGGGAGAATCTCCAAATACAGGTGTGCCACGCTTGTAACATCATACCCAAGAAGACTTCAGGCTGTAATCGCTGCCGAAGGTTCTTCAACAAAGTACTTTGTAAAAGGTCTGAATACTTATGTAAATGTGATATTTCAGTTTTTATTGTTAATAAATTAGCAAAAATGCTTTGTCATTATAGGGTATTGTGTGCAGATTGATGATGAACAAAAACAACTATTTAATCAATTTTAGATTAGGCTGTAACATAACAAAATGTGTAAGAAGTCAAGGCGTCTGAATTCTTTCAGAATGCACTGTATAATTTAACGCTTTTCCAGGCCCTCAAAGTGCTTTATACAGTAAAGAGGAAACACACATCATCCACCACCCAGCAACCCATTGACATCATCAACACCATGACATCATCAACTGTAGCTAGAGAATATCCTTTACACTTCATTTGCCACATTTCACAAAGTGTGGTGTTTTCAGACTGACGGTATTGAATGTACTCTGAGTTAGGCCATAGAGATAGTGGATAGACAGCTTAAACAGATATACTAACAATAATTTTTAGCTCAATAACGCATTCCACTTGTCGCAATTAAGCTGAGAAGAACCATGAAAACGATGATAGTCTGGAGCATTTCACAAATCATGGTCTTTTCCCAATTTTATTTTAAATTGATCCTATCATATGAAATAGGGGCAGAGATGAGTAGAAAAACTAACATTGTACCTTTAAATTACGGTTATACCTATGTAACTAAACAGTAATAACTGTAGTAACAAAATTGTAGTTATTATGTAATATAATGGTATAGTGCCATGCATTAGATGCTAGTTAGAACAGTTTGGTTGACATTTAAAACGTGTATTTTTACACACATCCCACCAATCTGTGGAAGCTACTTGAAATGTGTAAAGAAAAAGTGCAATATAGGCTATATTCTATGAGAATCAAGTGTTAAAAGCTGTTTTGGCAAGTAACTATTGCTCAGGTATGCAGATGATCAATCACAAGCTTAGCCTCTTTCAAAAAAGTTTTCAATTTTCAAACAACCTGTCAGTCTAAAAACACAAACTGCCTTCAAAAAGTATTCACACCTCTTTCAACGTTGAATGTTCCTGCGTGGCCTAGTTAGAGTTTTGACTTAAATCAGCTTGAAAATCTATGGCAATACTTGTAAATGGCTGTCTAGCAATAATCAACAACCAACTTGACTGAGCTTGAATAATTTTTTTTAAGAATAATGGTGTGCAAAACTCTTCAAGACTTACCCAAAAAGACTCACCGCTGTAATCGCTGCCAAAGGTGATTCTAACATTTATTGACTCATATGGTTGAATATTTATCTAATCATGATATATTAGTGTTTTATTTCCATTTAAAAAATGTATATCATTTTTCTTCCACTTTGGCATTACAGATTGTTGTGTGCATATCGTTGACCAAAAAATGACAAATCAATTTTAATCTCACTTTGTAACACAACAAAAAGTCAAGAGGTGTGAATACTTTTTGAAGGCAGTTTGTGTTTTTAGACTGACAGGTTGTGCGTTTATGAAAGGGTTGAAGAGTTTATCAATGTGCAATCCCAAATTAAGCATGTGCTGGGTATAAAAAGATAAGTGGCACATATATATAAACGGTCTTGGGAGGTGCAGACGGGCCTTTATGTGATGGTGATGAAATTAGATAAGTGTCTCAGCATCGCTCTAACTAGGGCTCACTCAGTCTGTTTCGCTAAAGCGTTACAGATTGCGCCATAGAAATGTCAAGGTAATTTCCGATTGAGTCAATATATATTCAGTGTTTACCGTGAATGCAGTTTCAACTAACGGAGGATTTATACTATACAGGCGTCACTTGCCCAGCCACGCTACCCTCGCCCTCATGTGCGTTCTGTAGTGGTACAGTACAACAGCCATTGTCAGCCAATCCAGTAGGAGTGGAACCTATGGTGAGCTTTGATTGGTCACTCGCGTTGCGATATCGCAGAGGATTGGAATAACATTTGCCATTCTCAAACTTCAGCTCCCTCGCCCATGCGCGCGTCACTCAGCGGTCCTCCCGCCCACTCCACTTCATTCCATTGAAAGTTAATGGCTTCCGATATTCCACTGCGAGATGCTACTTACTAGTATAAACGGGCCGTAACGCGGAAAGGCTGAACTTCCGCAGATTGAATAGAGCCAGAAATGAAGTATAGCTTTTCAAAGCCAGTTTGTGCAGTGCTCTGTTACCCGGCTAAAACACCTTACTGTGCTCACTATGATGGCTTAGGTCTTTATCAATCATGCTGCATTGATCTTTGATTGGTTGATTTGTTAGAAATACACCCTATATTTTAATGTCACTCCTTCCTTTCACTGGCATGGCAAATACTGTACACATTCACCGTCTCCTCTGTACCTGATATAGTTATCTATTCATATTAGCAGAAAGGTAAACACTACATGTTGGGTTGTATTAACTGTGACGGTTTAGTTTTTTTTATTTCTATGTTGTTTCACCTTTATCACACATTAGAATGCTGTATTAAATAAACTACTCTCTATATGTTTGATGTTTAAACTCGTGTTCAAGCTTTATATTTATCTGTTGATAAATTTGAAATTAAAACTGTGGTTTTCTCTTTTTCTTTAATCAAGAAATGTTCTCCCAGTTTGACATTGCTGCAGCGGATTGCTTTTTTTGTGGTGTATGGTACCATCTGGTGGCAGACCGCTAGCAGTCTCACACAGTCAATATGAGAAGTGGGCAACAGCTGATACTGGTTGCCATCAAAGACTGGCAAATCAAGCACATGGCTCTTCACTGTTACCTGTAAATAATTCATGAGTTGAGACAACCAGACTACAACATGCTGCAACACAGTTGCAGATAGAGCTGTTATCCTCACAGGTAAATTCAATATTTAATTTCTTTTTAAAATGGCAGCATTTTAATGAAGTACATTTACATTTCAGTCATTTAGCAGACGCTCTTATCCAGAGCGACTTACAGTAGAATGCATACATTTTTACATACTGAGACAAGGATATCCCTACCGGCCAAACCCTCCCTAACCCGGACGACGCTATGCCAATTGTGCGTCGCCCCACGGACCTCCCGGTTGCGGCCGGCTGCGACAGAGCCTGGGCGCGAACCCAGAGACTCTGTTGGCGCAGCTAGCACTGCGATGCAGTGCCCTAGACCACTGCGCCACCCGGGAGGCGATGTAGTATTGCTACATGATGCAAGTTAGAAGAGCTGAACCAGAATGCCTTCATTGTTCTATGGTTAAGAAAATGAAATGCTTACTTTGAAGATGTTTGTAAGGAGACCTAGTTATTATTTTGTTTAAACTGCTGCAAATAAAAACAAATCAACATGATGGGCAATCTGTCTCATTTGTAAATCTAGCTTCATATAACATTACTAACCTCCTGACCATCACTCCTGCAATACCTTGACAGGGTCCAAGACCAGTGTCCAGGTATGGCATCTCTCCTGGACTAGGCTGGTCTGATAAAGACAGCTGCTGTAGAGAAGGTGGGAGCCCCCATCGCAGCCCACCTGGTCCTGCTGTGTGAGGTGGCAGAGGGGCCGGAGGGGCCAGAGCAGTTCACCCAGCTAGAGGGGGCCGGAGGGACCAGAGCAGTTCACCCAGCTAGAGGGGGCCGGAGGGACCAGAGCAGTTCACCCAGCTAGAGGGGGCCGGAGGGACCAGAGCAATTCACTCAGCTAGAGGGGGCCGGAGGGGCCAGAGCAGTTCACCCAGCTAGAGGGGGCCGGAGGAACCAGAGCAGTTCACTCAGCTAGAGGGGGCCGGAGGGACCAGAGCAATTCACTCAGCTAGAGGGGGCCGGAGGGACCAGAGCAATTCACCCAGCTAGAGGGGGCCGGAGGGACCAGAGCAATTCACCCAGCTAGAGGGGGCCGGAGGGACCAGAGCAGTTCAACCAGCTAGAGGGGGCCGGAGGGACCAGAGCAATTCACCCAGCTAGAGGGGGCCGGAGGGACCAGAGCAATTCACTCAGCTAGAGGGGGCCGGAGGGACCAGAGCAGTTCAACCAGCTAGAGGGGGCCGGAGGGACCAGAGCAGTTCACCCAGCTAGAGGGGGCCGGAGGGACCAGAGCAATTCACCCAGCTAGAGGGGGCCGGAGGGACCAGAGCAATTCACCCAGCTAGAGGGGGCCGGAGGGACCAGAGCAATTCACCCAGCTAGAGGGGGCCGGAGGGGCCAGAGCAGTTCACTCAGCTAGAGGGGGCCAGAGTAGTTCACCTCCAGTCTAGATGTGGATGTATACTCTGGCTTTTCAGATCATGCCTCTGTGGTGATCCAGCACTTTAAAGTGTTAAGAGAAGAGCTGGAAGGACAGCAACATCCACACCTCCTCAGTCCACTGCAAGAGGATGCATGCTAGCACATCTCACCAGCAGTCCAACCAACTAATCAGGCTGTAGGATCAATTCTGGATCAAAAAGTAAGAGACCTTGGTTTTCAGTCTCCTGTTCTGGATGTTTCAGAAAGAGGTTCACCAGTTGAATCTAAAGTTGAGCCCTCAGAAAAATGAATTTGAGAACCTGTGATGGCACACAGACTTCAAAGATGATTTAAAGGGCCCAGCTGTTTCAGGTGAAGCGAAACCAATTACAAAGCCTCTTAATTTCAATCTTTTGCCCTTCTTGTATGAAGTTGTGACTGTAACCAAAGAAAAATATGTGAGGGTTCTTAGCAAAGCCTGTACAGGGGTTCTGGAGCTGTCAAACTGTTATGCCCAAGCGTCAAAAGAAGCTTCAACTATTGTTGACGCTGTCGATAGTCAGACATTGGATATCTTCAGATCAGAGTTAGAGACCCTGACGCAGTTATTCCAGACAGCTCAGGAGACTGCGATGAGCTCAGCCATGAGTATGGACAGTCTCTACAAACACAGTACACTGTTCTCTGACCTGATCAAAAACATCAGGAAAGTCCTCTTACCAGCTGCTGAAACCTGGTACCATACCGCTTATTCAATGTTCCAAGGTCATCCGCCGAACATGGCCATTACTCAGAAACTCAGCAAAATTATGAGTCTGTGTGCTGATGTGGTGCAGCTGTTGACGTCGTCTGATATAACGGTACCAAGCGACTGTCAGGAGAGCTTCACGGTTTTGCACAATAAGCTGAACTTAATAGCTCATCAACGTCAGGTAGATCAACTTGAGGGACCTTGTATTCTGTGGGTGTTTCGGTCTCACTTTTACTGACTTCTCTTTATCAAAACAAGTGAACCGTTAATGAGACAGTTGACCCCTCAGAAAAGGTTGACGGCCATGTCTGAGAATCACAGAGGCAGCAAGACTGACTACTTAAACAGTAAAGGTGCACACAAAGTGAAACCATAAACGGAATTGCAAAAGGAGTTAAAGAATCTCACTGATGCATACTTACAGGTAGCTGAGGACCTCAGCATTGTGTACCTGTCGGTTGTCCTCCAATTTGCCAGGTCAGAACTCCTTCAAAGGCAGCTCCTGGGTGCTATCCGACCACTTGAACAAAGTTAATAAATACTATGTCTAAACATCGTAAACGTCGCTTATACAGCTGCCGAGTTCCACAGACGTCCGAGGAGGCCCAAGAAAGATGAGAATGCAGCAGAATCGCTTTTATAAAACGTCAAAGCAGCTACAAAGAGCGTTGAAGACTGTTTCAACTACATTCGCAACCCTCGTGCTTGGGTTAACCTGAGGTCCATCCAGATCTCAGACATGGTGAGCCGAGCCAGGCTGGTAGTGGAGACCCATAGTATCCCTCAGTCTGGAGATCAAGATACATATGGTTGACCAAGACTCGCTATATAGTCTAAGAGATCTATAAGGTGGATGGGCTAAACCAGGAGGCTATAGAACAAGTCAAGGTAGAGGTTTTTGTAGAGTTAGCTTTGTTCATTGTTGTCTGTGTTTTGGAAGTTAGCATTTTAGCTTTGTGTACAGTATGTTCCCCTTGTTTTTATTACTTTAATCACACACTGTAGTACTTTGATATTGTTATATGATGACAATCATGTTATAAAATACATACAGTGCCTTCGAAATGTTCAGACCCCTTGACTTTTTGTTACGTTACAGCCTTATTCTAAAATGGATTAAATAAAATCCTCAGCAATCTACACACAATACCCCATAATGACGAAGCAAAAACAGGTTGTTAGAAATGTTTGCAAATTCATTAAAAATAATAAACAGAAATACCTTATTGACATAAGTATTCAGACCCTTTGTTATGAGACTCAAAATTGAGCTCCGGTGCATCCTGTTTCCATTGATCATCCTTGAGATGTTTCTACAACTTGATTGGAGTCCACCTGTGGTAAATTCAATTGATTGGACATGATTTGGAAAGACACACACCTGTCTATATAAGGTCCCACAGTTGACAGTGTATGTCAGAGCAAAAACCAAACCATGAGGTCGAAGGAATTGTCCGTAGAGCTCCGAGACAGGATTGTGTCGAGGCACAGATCTGGGGAAGGGTACCAAAACATTTCTGCAGCATTGAAGGTCCCCAAGAACACAGTGGCCTCCATCACTCCAATAATCCCCAGTTTACAATTGGCTAATTCATCCCCCTCCTCTCCCCTGTAACTATTCCCCAGGTCGTTGCTGCAAATGAGAACGTGTTCTCAGTCAACTTACCTGGTAAAATAACGGTAAAAAAAATAAAAATAATAATAATAATAATTCTTAAATGGAAGACATTTGGAACCACCAAGACTCTTCTAGAGCTGGTCGCCTGGCCAAACAGCAATCGGGAGAGAAGGGCCTTGGTCAGGGATGTGACCAAGAAACCGATGGTGACTCAGACAGAGTTCTAGAGTTCCTCTGTGGAGAAGGGAGAACCTTACAGAAGAACAATCATCTCTGCAGCAATCCACCAATCAGGCCTTTATGGTAGAGTGGCGAGACGGAAGCCACTCTTCAGTAAAAGGCATATGACAGCCAGCTCAGACCATGAGAAACAAGATTCTCTGGTCTGATGAAACCAAGATTGAACTCTTTAGCCTGAATGCCAAGCGTCACGTCTGAAGGAAACTTGGCACCATCCCTACGGTGAAGCATGGGGGTGGCAGCATCATGCTGTGGAGCAGATGGAGAAAAGTACAGAGAGATATTTGATGAAAACCTGCTCCAGAGTGCTCAGGACCACAGACTGGGGTGAAGGTTCACCTTCCAACAGGACACCAACCCTAATATGTGAGTATTGAATTGCTGATACTTTAAATATTTTAACTACATACAGTATGTTCAAATAATATAAGTCATGCATTCGGACACTATTCAGACCCCTTGAGTTTTTCTACATTTTGTTAAGTTACAGCCTTATTTAAAAAAATATTTTCCCCTTTTCAATCTACAAACAATACCCCATAATGACAAAGCAAAAAATAAATAAAAAAAATGTCTTGTACTGCAGGGGGTGGGTCCTGCATCTGGGACTGTACTGCAGGGGGTGGGTCCTGCATCTGGGACTGTACTGCAGGGGGTGGGTCCTGCATCAGAGACTGTACTGCAGGGGGTGGGTCCTGCATCTGGGACTGTGCTGCAGGGGGTGGGTCCTGCATCTGGGACTGTACTGCAGGGGGTGGGTCCTGCATCTGGGAATGTACTGCAGGGGGTGGGTCCTGCATCAGAGACTGTACTGCAGGGGGTGGGTCCTGCATCTGGGAATGTACTGCAGGGGGTGGGTCCTGCATCTGGGAATGTACTGCAGGGGGTGGGTCCTGCATCAGAGACTGTACTGCAGGGGGTGGGTCCTGCATCAGAGACTGTACTGCAGGGGGTGGGTCCTGCATCTGGGACTGTACTGCAGGGGGTGGGTCCTGCATCTGGGAATGTACTGCATGGGGTGGGTCCTGCATCAGAGACTGTACTGCAGGGGGTGGGTCCTGCATCTGGGACTGTACTGCAGGGGGTGGGTCCTGCATCTGGGACTGTACTGCAGGGGGTGGGTTCTGCATCTGGGAATGTACTGAAGGTACGGAGCTGTGAGGGGAACGGCACCTCCGTACCTTCAGGCTCTGATCAGGCCCTACACCCAAACAAGGGCACTGCGTTCATCCACCTCTGGCCTGCTCACCTCCCTACCTCTGAGGAAGTACAGTTCCCGCTCAGCCCAGTCAAAACTGTTCGCTGCTCTGGTACCCCAATGGTGGAACAAACTCCCTCACGACGCCAGGACAGCGGAGTCAATCACCACCTTCCGGAGACACCTGAAACCCCACCTCTTTAAGGAATACCTAGGATAGGATAAAGTAATCCTTCTAACCCCCCCCCCCCCCCCCCCCCCCTTAAAATATTTAGATGCACTATTGTAAAGTGGCTGTTCCACTGGATATCATAAGGTGAATGCACCAATTTGTAAGTCACTCTGGATAAGAGCGTCTGCTAAATGACTTAAATGTAAATGTAAATAAAGATTTACGTTCCAACAGGACAATGACCCCAAGCATACAGCCAAAGCTACGCTGGAATGGCTTGAGAACAAGAATGTGAAAGTCTGTGAGTGGACTTGAATCGCATTGAAAATATGTGGAAAGACATGAAGATTGCTGTTCACCACCGCTCCCCATCTAACTTAATTACATCTTGATCACATCTTTACTAACGCTGCAGATATTTGCTTTAATAACCAAGGAAGAAGAAAATATAACGTCTAAGATAAATTGATATGTAGGCTTAAAGGTCAATGAAGTCAAATTCAGTTAAATTTAATTTAATTGAGAGAGGTGAGAGGGGCTGGTGGGAGAAGGCGGTGCGTTAATGTAGGTAAATTCGCGCACTAGAATGGTTGTTCCAGGTACTACCAGCAGGTGTCGCTTCAACCGAACTCAAAAGTGAATTTGACCATAGGCAGATTCGAGCAATTTCATGCAGCTTCTACACTAAATATTATGCTGTTCAACCAAAACCGTTTGCTAGGTTTCTGGGGTTTAACAAAACAATAATTTAGCTGAATGCATTATTAGGCTATGAATGCGTTATTGCGTAGTAATATGCTTATATTGGGCGTATACCTGCTCCACTCCATTGATGTTTTCCTAGGAATTAATGTAACAAGGTACAAAGGCATTACAGCATATATCAATAATGGGGAGCTGATTTGGCCTAATGAAAATAATTCTATTCAAAGGCTAAATGGCAAAGCACCCCCTTTACGCGCAAATAAAGTTTACAAATTCACTAATTAACTTCTGCAATGACTTGCTGTAAATTGATCGTTGTGACTGTATAATAATAGCTCCCCAGTCATAAGAACTCCCATAGCAATAGTTTCGTTCCACCCCATGAACTCAAAGATGGTTGCCTGCTCTATTCTGTCGTCTGAGTCTGGGGATCGTGTCACAGCCTATGAGAAGGACAGAACATTGGAGAGAGAGAGAGAGTGACGTAAATGGGTTGTCGTGCGGTGGGAGGGATTATTCTTACATTATCCATTTAATCGCTTTTTAAAGTCTAGGAGTCGTCAATTAGGGTTAGGTAGTAGATTCAGGTTCACTATCATCATAGCCCGTCTAAAAGCGCACGGCACCGCATCCCAACCGTCGCTCTGCACCATAACGCGCTCCTGATGAGCAGGGTCTTCCATTCCATCCTGAGTCCACCAACTGCCAGTTCAGTTGAGCAAACTATGCAGAGGAGCGTCGGAAATCGGAGTTGATTTCGTTGGTTTTCTATTATTTAAACACCTGACTAAATTGCACTATTTGGAGAAAAACTCGGACATCATCCAACATCAATTCAGTTGGATTTAAAGTTATGGCACTATCAGTGCTGTGCAGCAGTTTGCTTTTGCTATGTGTGACAACTATCCATACTTGCCATGGTGGCGAACAGGTTAGTAGCCTACTTAACACATTATCATCTGTGGACAAGTGCATGGTAACATTAGGCTACATGCTTATAACATGTTTAGAGATTAATCATTTTGAAGAATATTTTGGTGGAAAAGTGTAGCACAAATTATACTGAACAAAGATTTAAACGCAACATGCAACAATTTCAAAGAGTTTACTGAGTTACAGTTCATAGAAGGAAATCAGTCAATTAAAATAAATAAATTAAGCCCTGATCTATGGATTTCACATGACTGGGCAGGGGTGCAGCTATGGGTGTGTCTGGGAGGGCATAGGCCCACCCCTTAGGAGTCAGGCCCAGCCAATTAGAACTTTTCCCCACAAAAATACATGTTTACTTGTCACATGCTCCGAATACAACAAGTGTAGACCTTACAGTGAAATGCTTACGTACAAGCCCTTGACCAACTATGCAGTTCAAGAAATAGAGTTAAGGAAATATTTACTTAATAAACTAAAGTAAAAAATCAAATACAAAGTAACACAATAAAATAACAATAACGAGGCTATATACAAGGGGTACTGGTGCCGAGTCAATGTGCGGGGGTACAGTGACTATGCATAGATGAAAAGGCTTTATTACAGACAAATACTGCTCAGCACTAAACGATGCCTGACAGGCAGTCCTGTCGCCCAGGCTGTGCAACTCCCAAGACCACAGCCAATCACATGCAAGCAACAACGCAGCTAACTTGGTGTTGTGAGCGAGCTAGCTAGCTAGTGAACTAGGCTCCCTGAAATGAGCCTTACCTATGAAACAGCCTACAAGGCAGCATCCTGACATAACTAGCTAGCTCATAAGACTAGCAAGTGCGCTGCATTGTTCCTTGCATGTGAATGGCTGTGGTCTTTGGAGGGTCATGCAGCATGGGAGATAGCGTTGCCAGTCAGGCATCATTCAGAGCTTACATACCCCACGAGCGCATTGCGATCAACGCAGCCACAGGGCTCCTTGATGAGGTGTTATCCTGCATCTGAACAGAGTTGCTTTTCATTATCTCCACAACGCAACTTTTGATTATGTCGTGATCAAGAGAGAAAAATAAGTTGTGGTTCTTAACACAAGGGTCTTTTTATTTGTATTCATATGTGCTCTCTGGACTTCCATACTCATCACAACTCTTTATGTTAGGGTCAGAAAAGTAGGCTACATTAACACACCTAGGCCTGTATAAATATGTGTTGCAAGTGTTTTGTTAACTGTAAACTCAGTTCTTCATGTTCTGCCTCAGACAAAACAACCCATAACTTGGAATTGCTATACATGTTCTGTGTCCAGGTTCAGCCATGATTTGAGCATGTAGCCTACTATTATTATCAATGTCCTCATCACAAATGAGGAAGGACTGTGCTTACAGGATGACACAAATGTCCCATTGAGGGTAAATTACCCATGGAAAGTTTAAAAGAGGGAAGCCATGAGCACTGACTCTTGGATTAATTTTGGCATCTTTGGCCAGGAGTCTAAAACAAGCCATCTGGATATGAGTCCACTGTTCACATTGTTGTGTGTATGTGTGCTGTGTGGGTTATGTGTATGTGTGTTGTGTGGGTATGTGTGTGTGTGTGTGTGTGTTGTGTTGTGTATTTGTGTGTGGGTTGTGTGTGTCTGTTGTATGTATATGTAGGTTATGTATGTGTGTGGGTTGTGTATGTATGTGTGTATCTGTGTGGGGGTTCTGTGTGTCTGTTGTGTGTGTATGTAGGTTGTGTACGTGTGTTGTGTATGTATGTGTGTATCTGTGTGGGGGTTGTGTGTGTGTGTGTGTGTGTGTGTGTGTGTGTGTGTGTGTGTGTGTGTGTGTGTGTGTGTGTGTGTGTGTGTGTGTGTGTGTGTGTGTGTGTGTGTGTGTGTGTGTGTGTTGCTAGGATGGATATGAGTCCACGACTGTGTCAGCTGTTGGCATTCCCCTTTAGCCAATGGGGGAAGAGACGTCAAAGAAAATAAGAGGGGATTGAAGTATAGGACTCTTCGGCAGTACACCTCTGAGAACCTTTAGAAATTGGATGCAGATTGGAGTTTTCCTTATTCCATCTTGTTCTATGGGCAGCTCTGCCTCAAGGGCAAAAACACATGTGATCAGTTAAGGTTAGGTAAGTTCCAGTACTCCCTGTGGGCATTGATTGTCATTTCAAGTATGTAAGGTATGCCTTCACCTGACATTATGCTTTTCTACAGACTTGTTATTATTATTGAAAAGGATTAGCAAACTGCCATTTCACTGTTCTCTGATACTTTGGAATGGGCTTATCTGTCAGTAAGTAGCCTGCTCTCAAATAGCTCACTGTTCATAGGCTCATTGCATCCAGGCTATGTGCTGAAACGGAATACAAAGCTAGTCCATTCGGTAAGTGTTATCCAAGGAGTCTGTGTCTGTGTCCCAAATGGCACCCAATTACCTATATAGTGCATAACTTTGTATGGATCCTGGTCAAAAGTAGCTCACTATATAGGGAATAGGGTGTAATTTGGGAAGCAACCTGTGTCTCTCTTGCCATACAAAATATACAGAGGGCCAAGGTTCTGGACAGAGGTCTGACTGATAGACATCTGCCTAACAGCTTTGGTCTGCTGTATGGTCTGCCACTGGAGAAGAAGAAAAAAGTGGAGAAGGGAGGAGGGAGGAGGGATGAGAGAGGAGAGAGAGAGAGAGGCGTGGCATCTTCTAACATGTTCCTTCAGGTGAGTACCAGGGGGAGGTACTGGAGGGCTAGCAGAGACAGCTGAGGCTAGAAGGGTTAACAAGGGTTACGGGATGGGATGAATCCAGGGTATGACTTCTGAATCTTAATAAAAAATATAATGACTTCTGAATCTTAATAAAACATAACATGACTTCTGAATCTTAATAAAAAATATAATGACTTCTGAATCTTAATAAAAAATAACATGACTTCTGAATCTTAATAAAAAATATAATGACTTCTGAATCTTAATAAAAAATCTATATGACTTCTGAATCTTAATAAAAAATAACATGACTTCTGAATCTTAATAAAAAATATAATGACTTCTGAATCTTAATAAAAAATATCATGACTTCTGAATCTTAATAAAACATAACATGACTTCTGCATCTTCCATAACCTGATGGCGTGCTACAGTATAACAATAAAACAGTAATTATTACGTTCATGTTTTTACATTGGTATTGTTGGGAGTTCAGACCCTTGCAGCTGTGGAATTGTTTTGAACTCTGAATTCATAACCAGGTGGCCACATCATATAATAAGAACAATACAATGATATTCAGAACATGTTACTGGTCTTGTTGGAAACACTGTGCAGCTGTGGAGTTGGATTGTGATTTGTTTTGGTGACAGTTGATGAAAATGCTAGGGAACACTGGCAGAATGTCAACATTTGTAACTACAGCCACCACAGAACCCACCCACCACCAGACATTCTAAAGTTCAATTTCGTTTGTGTCCCAAATGGCAACCTATTCCCTATATAGTGCACTACTTTAGACCACGGCCCATAGTGCTCTGGTCAAAATTAGTGCTGGTCAAAATCCATTATATAGGGAATAGGGTGCCACTTGGGATGCAGACTTGGCATTGATCGGGTGATGTCATTAAGTACCACAGCTGTCCTTTGCTTGTTAAATCATACCTGCCTCTACTCACATTTTATGATGATTACATTTACTGTGGATTTTATTGGAAGTTGTTATTTATTGAAGTTTTCTCATTTTAATTATGTAATAATACTGTCATATTGCAAATCATGGTTTATTTATATGCTTCCCATTAAATGGATATTAAACATGACTGACTGTTATTTGACCAGTTATGTGTGACTTAGAAATCAGTTGTGGCTTGGTAAACTGAAAGCCAACATTCCCTAGTTTCTCATTTCCTGGTTATGTACTACTGCTATGTGCTTCTTGGTTTACATGTACACTTGAAGTCAGAAGTTTACATACACTTAGGTTGGAGGTATTGAAACTCATTTTTCAACTCATTCCTCTCCCCTGTAACTATTCCCCAGGTCGTTGCTGCAAATGAGAACGTGTTCTCAGTCAACTTACCTGGTAAAATAACGGTAAAATAAAATAAAAAAATAAAAACACTCCACAAATTTCTAGTTAACAAACTATAGTTTTGGCATGTCGTTTAGGACATCTACTTTGTGTATGACACAAGTAATCTTTCCAACAATTGTTTACAGACAGATTATTTCAGTTATAATTCATTGTATCACAATTCCAGTGGGTCAGAAGTTTACATGCACTAAGTTGACTGTGCCTTTAAACAGCTTGGAAAGTTCCAGAAAATGAAGTCATGGCTTTAGAAGCTTCTGGTAGGCTAATTACATCATTTGAGTCAAATGGAGGTGTACCTGTGGATGTATTTCAAGGCCTACCTTCAAACTCAGAGCATCTTTGCTTGACATCATGGGAAAATCAAAAGAAATCAGCCAAGACCTCAGGAAAAAATTCTAGACCTCCACAAGTCTGGTTCATCCTTGGGAGCAATTTCGAAATGCCTGAAGGTACCGCGTTCATCTGTACAAACAATAGTACGCAGGTATAAACGCCATGGGACCACGCAGCCATCATACCACTCAGGAAGGAGACACGTTCTGTCTCCTAGAGATGAACGTACTTTGGTGCGAAAAGTGCAAATCAATCCCAGATCAACAGCAAAGGATCTTGTGAAGATGCTGGAAGAAACAGGTACAAAAGTATCTATATCCACAGTAAAAACAAGTCCTATATCGACATAACCTGAAAGGCCACTCAGCAACGAAGAAGCCACTTCTCCAAAACCGCCATAAAAAAGCCAGACTACGGTTTGCAACTGCACATGGGGACAAAGATCGTACTTTTTGGAGAAATGTCCTCTGGTTTGATGAAACAAAAATAGAGCTGTTTGGCCATAATGACCATCGTTATGCTTGGAGGAAAAGGGGGAAGGCTTGCAAGGATTGAATCATGGGGTGGCAGCATCATGTTGCGGGGGTGCTTTGCTGCAGGAGGAACTGGTGCACTTCACAAAATAGATGGCATCACAAGGAGGAAAAGGAGGAAAATTATGTGGATATATTGAAGCAACATCTCAAGACATCAGTCAGGAAGTTATAGCTTGGTCACAAATGGGTCTTCCAAATGGACAATGACCCCAAGCATACTTCCAAAGTTGTGGCAAAACGGCTTAAGGACAACAAAGTCAAGGTATTAAAGTGGCCATCACAAAGCCCTGACCTTAATCCTATGTAAAATTTGTGGGCAGAACTGAAAAGGTGTTTGGGAGAAAGGAGGCCTACAAACCTGACTCAGTTGCACCAGCTCTGTCAGAAGGAATGGGCCAAAATTCACCCAACTTATTGTGGGAAGCTTGTGGAAGGCTACCCGAAACGTTTGACCCAAGTTAAACAATTTAAAGGCAATGCTACCAAATACTAATTGAGAGTGTGTAAACTGCTAACCCACTGCTAACCCGCTGAAATAAATCATTCTCTCTACTATTATTCTGACATTTCACATTCTTTAAATAAAGTGGTGATCCTAACTGACCTAAGACAAGGAATTTTTACTAGGATTAAATGTCAGGAATTGTGAAAAACTGAGTGTAAATATATTTGGCTAAGGTGTATGTAAACTTCTGACTGCAACTGTAAATGTGTAAATATGTTGTTTTAATGTTTGACCAGTAATATTTATTTTTATTTTACAGAACTGCATGGACAGTTATAAACTTTTCTGTTCTGCTATATTAACATATATGTACTGTACGTCTCTGTCTCCAGAACTGCATGGACAAACACCAGGTGGTTGGTGTTCTCCGTCAGATGGAGAAGTTTCTGAAGGGCCAGGAGATGAGGTTCACAGAGGGACTACGCATCATGAAGTCCAAACTGGCAACCCTACAGAACTCTGTGTCCAAGTTACCGCAGGCCGATCAGTCGGCTGGTGAGTAGACAGAGAGGATGACCATTCTCCACCACTCTGCCGCACCTGACATGAACGTCTTCTATAGCCATGTAGAGATCTGGGAACAGTCTAGGTGTTCCTGTCGCTGTCTTGCTCTCTCTAAACAAGATTAATCAATAGAGGAGAAAAGTGGAACTAATTGAAGGAGATTTTGGAAATGTTTCTTTAATATTGAAACCAGAAATCTACTTCGATTGACCTTCAATTTTCTCCACTTTTCTCCTCTATTGAAGCACCTTGGTTGGAGAGAAAGACCACTTAGCCTGCTTCTGGCCTGGTCTGCTTCCATTGTCTTCAAGAGTGACTGAATGTTCTCCTTTCTACTGTGGAGACATAACATTCTAACCAGAGGGGAAGGGGAGGAGTGTTAGAGGCTAGACAGCAGTGTATGGTCTACCATCATTGGGTTTTTGGGAAATTATGGTATTGTTTACTACATGATAATGTGGATTTATACAATCCAAATCTCCTCCTTCCTGGTGTTGTGATAAATAAATCAACAAAACAATGAGACACATTTTAAGTTCAAGTTTACCACTGAAACCCAAGCTTCTACATACCACTAAAGGACATGTGAACTCTCTTTGACCTGCTTTTGGCCGTTTAGCACATAAACCTCAGGAATTGCATTGGGTCAATGTGGGACGCGTTGATCTTGTTTTGGTTGTGTGTTTGTCCAGTTTACCACTCCGTCCCTTTGGTTCAACTTTCTCCAGACAACTAGTTACGCTATCATCAGGTGCTTCTATCAGAGCCAGTTCTATTCTGTTTTATTTAAGTATATACTATGCTGTTCTATTTAAGTATATACTATGCTGTTCTGTTCTACTTAAGTATATACTATCCTGTTCTATTCTGTTCTATTTAAGTATATACTATACTATTCTGTTATATTTATGTATATACTATTCTATTCTGTTCTATTTAAGTATATACTATTCTATTCTGTTATATTTATGTATATACTATACTATTCTATTCTGCTATATTTATGTATATACTATGCTGTTCTATTCTGTTCTATTTAAGTATATACTATTCTATTCTGTTCTATTTAAGTATATACTATTCTATTCTGTTATATTTATGTATATACTATACTATTCTATTCTGCTATATTTATGTATATACTATGCTATTCTATTCTGTTCTATTGTGAAAACTGGTGAAATTAGTTATTAATCAGCGCTAGACTGAGGAGAGACTGTCTGTCTGTATGTTTCTCTCGCTCAATAAAATTTAAATTTTTATTGACATGGGAAACATATGTTTACATTGTCAAAGCAAGTGAAATAGATAATAAACAAAAGTGAAATAAACTATTATTTTGGAACTTTTGTGGGTGTAATGTTTACTGTTCATTTTTTTATTGTTTATTTCACTTTCTCTTCCTCTCTTGCAACTACTTTACTTTAAGCTCATAGGCTGTACTGTACTAGTCAAACCTCTTTATTTGAAAAACTTATCACATTGTATTTGTCACATGCGCTGAAAACAACAGGTGTAGTAGACCTTACAGTCAAATGCTTACTTACCTCTATATAAAGCAACAATGCTTTAAGAAGTGAAGAAAAACAAATACAAATAAGTATTAGGTCAAAAAAAAGAAAATAGAAAATAAAAGTAACGAATAATTAAACAGCAGCAGTAAAATAACAAGCGTGGCTATATACAGGGGGTAACAGTACATAGTCAATGTGCGGGGGCACCGGTTAGTTGAGGTAATTGAGGTAATATGTACATGTACAGTGGCTTGCGAAAGTATTCACCCCTTTTGGCATTTTTCCTATTTCGTTTCCTTACAACCTGGAATTAAAATAGGTTTTGGGGAGATTGTATCATTTGATTTAGACAACATGCCTACCACTTTGAAGATGCAAAATATGTTTTCTTGTGAAACAAACAAGGAACAACACAAAAAAACTGAAAACTTGAGCGTGCATAACTATTCACCCCCCCAAAGTCAATACTTTGTAGAGACACATTTTGCAGCAATTACAGCTGCAAGTCTCTTGGGGTATGTCTCTATAAGCCTGGCACATCTAGCCACTGGGATTTTTTACTATTCTTCAAGGCAAAACTGCTCTAGCTCCTTCAAGTTGGATGGGTTCCACTGGTGTACAGCAATCTTTAAGTCATACCACAGATTCTCAATTGGATTCAGGTCTGGGCTTTGACAAGGCCATTCCAAGATATTTAAATGTTTCCCCTTAAACCACTCAAGTGTTGCTTTAGCAGTATAATTAGGGTCATTGTCCTGCTGGAAGGTGAATCTCCGTCCCCGTCTCAAATCTCTGGAAGACTGAAACAGGTTTCCCTCAAGAATTTCTGTGTATTTAGTGCCATTCATCATTCCTTCGATTCTGACCAGTTTCCCAGTCGCTGCCGATGAAAAACAGTATGATGCTGCCACCACCATGATTCACTGTGGTGTTCTCGGGGTGATGAGAGGTGTTGGGTTTGCACCAGACATAGCGTTTTCCTTGATGGCCAAAAAGGTCAATTTTATTCTCATCTGACCAGAGTACCTTCTTCCATATGTTTGGGGAGTCTCCCACATGCCTTTTGGCGAACACCAAACATGTTTGCTTATTTTTTTCTTTAAGCAATGGCTTTTTTCTGGCCACTCTTCCGTAAAGCCCAGCTCTGTGGAGTGTATGGCTTAAAGTGGTCCTATGGACAGATACTCCAATCTCCGCTGTGGAGCTTTGCAGCTCCTCCAGGGTTATCTTTGGTCTCTTTGTTGCCTCTCTGTTTAATACCGTCCTTGCCTGGTCCATGAGTTTTGGTGGGCGGCCCTCTCTTGACAGGTTTGTTGTGGTGCCATATTCTTTCCATGTTTTAATAATGGATTTAATGGTGCTCCGTGGGATGTTCAAAGTTTCAGATATTTTTTTATAATCCAACCCTTATATGTACTTCTCCACAACTTTGTGCCTGACCTGTTTGTAGAGCTTCTTGGTTATCACGGTACCACTTGCTTGGTGGTGCCCCTTGCTTAGGGGTGTTGCAGACTCTGGTGCCTTTCGGAACAGGTGTATGTATACTGAGATCATGTGACAATTAGATTGCATACAGGTGGACTTTATTTAACTAGTTATGTGACTTCTGAAGGTAATTGGTTGCACCAGATCTTATTTAGGGGCCTCATAGCAAAGGGGGTGAATATGCACGCACCACTTTTCTGTTTTTATTTTTTTTAATTTCTTGAAATAAGTAATTTATTTCATTTCACTTCACCAATTTGGGCTATTTTGTGTATGTCCAATTCATGAAATCCAAATAAAAATTCATTTAAATTACAGGTTATAGTGCAACAAAATAGCAAAAACGCCAAGGGGGATGAATACTTTTGCATGGCACTGTAAGTAGAGTTAAAGTGACTATGCATAGATTATAAACAGAGAGTAGCAGCAGCGTAAAAGAGGGGTCTGGGTTGCCCGTTGATTAACTGTTCAGGAGTCTTATGGCTTGGGGGTAGAATCTGTTAAGAAGCCTTTTGGACCTAGACTTGGCACTCCGGTACCGCTTGCCGTACGGTAGCAGAGAAAGCAGTCTATGACTAGGGTGGCTGAAGTCTTTGACCATTTTCAGGACCTTGCTCTGACACCGCCTGATATAGAGGTCCTGGATGGCAGGAAGGTTGGCCCCAGTGATGTACTGGGCCGTACGCACTACCCTCTGTAGTGCCTTGCGGTCGGAGGCCGAGCAGTTGCCATACCAGGCAGTGATGGCTGTACTGTACTAGAAGTCAAACCTCTTTATTTTAATAACTCGTAGGCTATACTGTACTAGAAGTCAAACCTCTTTATTTTAATAACTCGTAGGCTATACTGTACTAGAAGTCAATCCTCTTTATTAGATTTAGAAAAGCAGCACATACTAATGTTATTACATTAACACCTTGGCTGTCAATTCTGGACAATTGTGTGCTGCCTTTGTATTATTGAGCCATTATTTGTAGTAGTTTCTCTCAATAAAATGCACATTTTTTCAGAACTATTTGAATTTTTATTGTTATAGAGCTAGTATTGTTGGATGAAATGAGGCATTGCATCAATCTTTCCCATGAAGGGGTCCTAGAGTCCTACAGTACCAACCTGGTTGACACGTGTATGTCCACAGACACTAAATACCACAGTATGCTGGGTGCACGACTCCGTATGCAAACGTGTGACAATCCTCTCTCTCCTTCTCTCTCTCCCTGCCCCTCCCTCCCTCCCTCAGCTCCGTCCGTTTGCCCCTCCCTGGAAGCCCCTGTCCACGGAAGGAAGTTTGGCTCCAAGTATTTTATCGGTCATGAGGTCCATTTCACCTGTTTCCATGGTTACCACCTGGTGGGCCCCGAGACACGTGTGTGTCAGGAGAACGGGAGTTGGAGCGGTGTCAACACCATCTGTAAAGGTAAAGGTACAGTACTGTCTGTCCAAACAGACAATATAGTCAAACACACATCACTTTAGGTAATGCTGGGCTGAGGAAATCATGAAGAGATGGACCAGCAGACACTGCTCCACCATACCTCTATTTGGCCAGTAATTTAATAAATGTTTCAATGTGTCTGTCCACCTGACACCAGAGCCCATCTAACTCTTTAGATTGCAGTTCCCACCAACACAACCTTTTGCCAGTGTGTTGTTTTGCTGTCTCCTACACACACGTTCCTCTTTAAAAATGACAGTCACTGTAAACTGTATTTCACTACTGCTGCTGCCATGGCCTCTGTCCTCACAATGCACAGGGATTTACTGGTATTACAGGGCGACAGAGAGCAGAGATGGGGAGAGAGAGATGGAGAGGGAGAGATGGAGAAAGGGTGTTAGTAAAGTGTAAGGAGGGAAGGTAACAGGGAAAAATGTTAACTACATGCTGACGTTATATCAGAGTGCTTTTATGTATTGGGACTGTGTTTTCACAGTATGTGTTTGCACTATAGCGATCCATCCATTCACCTGTTAATTCTTAGCTTTTACTACAGACATCACTATCACTGTAAACTACCATCCTGTTCTTCACAATTTGGCCCATGAAGATTTTAAAACTGTGGTCAGAGCAGCTGCAGCAGCTACACAAACACTCACTGTTGGGTAAATGCAATGTGACTATGTACACTTAACCTGGGTCGTGTTCATTAGGGAATGTTTAGTTTGTTACGCTGTAGAAAGAACACTACTGGACAGAAAGCTGCCATCTGCAACACCAACCCATTATTGTTCTAGAATCTACAGTAGTCTCTTCAGACGGAGGGTCCTGTAGACATGTAAAGATTGATGACAGCGGAAGAGAGAGGGAAAGAGAGGAGGAGAATAAAGAAGAGGAGAGAGAGGGTGAGAGAAAGAGAGGGAGCGAGAGAGGTAGAGGCAGAGGGGTAGAGAGAGAGAGAGGGGTAGCGAGTGGGTGAGAGAAAGGGAGAGAGAGAGAAAGAGAGGGTGAGAGCAAGAGAGGGGGAGTGAGAGGGAGAGAGAGAGAAAGAAAGAGAGGGTGAGAGAGAGGTATAGGAGGGCAGAGTATCAGTGTCTTTAGCTCTGTGAACTAATTGTATTTTGGACTAGGGAGGGAGAGAGGGAGGTCTTTAGCTCTGTGAACTAATTGTATTTTGGACTAGGGAGGGAGAGAGGGAGGTCTTTAGCTCTGTGAACTAATTGTATTTTGGACTAGGGAGGGAGAGAGGGAGGTCTTTAGCTCTGTGAACTAACTGTATTTTGGACTAGGGAGGGAGAGAGGGAGGTCTTTGCTTCTGAGAGCTTACTGTATTTTGGACCAGGGAGGGAGAGAGGGAGGTCTTTAGCTCTGTGTACTAACTGTATTTTGGACTAGGGAGGGAGAGTGGGAGGTCTTTGCTTCTGAGAGCTTACTGTATTTTGGACTAGGGAGGGAGAGAGGGAGGTCTTTAGCTCTGTGGACTAACTGTATGTTGGATTAGGGAGGGAGAGTGAGAGGTCTTTGCTTCTGAGAGCTTACTGTATTTTGGACTAGGGAGGGAGAGAGGGAGGTCTTTAGCTCTGTGGACTAACTGTATTTTGGATTAGGGAGGGAGAGTGAGAGGTCTTTGCTTCTGAGAGCTTACTGTATTTTGGACTCCTCCATGGTGTTAATTTGCCTTCCACAGGGGCCAGAAGACCATAGGACAGGTACAGATGTATAGGCCAACTTTACTCCCCAGGATATTTTTCAACAACTCTTCGATACATTTTCCATGTTTCATCTTCCCCTCATATTTTTAAAGTTAGACATTTTCTGTAGAGACCTGAGAACACCCTGATTGGACTGACTGAACCACTTTACATAGAGACCTGAGCACACACTGACTGAACCACTTTACATAGAGACCTGAGCACACTCTGACTGAACCACTTTACATAGAGACCTGAGAACACTCTGATTGGACTGACTGAACCACTATACATAGAGACCTGAGAACACCCTGACTGAACCACTTTACATAGAGACCTGAGCACACTCTGACTGAACCACTTTACATAGAGACCTGAGAACACCCTGACTGAACCACTTTACATAGAGACCTGAGAACACTCTGACTGAACCACTTTACATAGAGACCTGAGAACACTCTGACTGAACCACTTTACAGAGAGACCTGAGAACACCCTGACTGAACCACTTTACATAGAGACCTGAGAACACCCTGACTGAACCACTTTACATAGAGACCTGAGGACACTCTGACTGAACCACTTTACATAGAGACCTGAGGACACTCTGACTGAACCCTTTACATAGAGACCTGAGGACACTCTGACTGAACCACTTTACATAGAGACCTGAGAACACTCTGACTGAACCACTTTACATAGAGACCTGAGAACACTCTGACTGAACCACTTTACATAGAGACCTGAGAACATTCTGACTGAACCACTTTACATAGAGACCTGAGCACACTCTGACTGAACCACTTTACATAGAGACCTGAGAACACTCTGACTGAACCACTTTACATAGAGACCTGAGAACACTCTGACTGAACCACTTTACATAGAGACCTGAGAACACTCTGACTGAACTGACTGAACCACTTTACAGAGAGACCTGAGAACACCCTGACTGAACCACTTTACATAGAGACCTGAGCACACTCTGACTGAACCACTTTACATAGAGACCTGAGAACACCCTGACTGAACCACTTTAAATAGAGACCTGAGAACACCCTGACTGAACCACTTTAAATAGAGACCTGAGAACACTCTGACTGAACCACTTTACATAGAGCCCTGAGAACATTCTGACTGAACCACTTTACATAGAGACCTGAGAACACTCTGACTGAACCACTTTACATAGAGCCCTGAGAACATTCTGACTGAACCACTTTACATAGAGCCCTGAGAACATTCTGACTGAACCACTTTACATAGAGCCCTGAGAACACTCTGACTGAACCACTTTACATAGAGCCCTGAGAACATTCTGACTGAACCACTTTACATAGAGCCCTGAGAACATTCTGACTGAACCACTTTACATAGAGACCTGAGAACACCCTGACTGAACCACTTTACATAGAGACCTGAGAACACTCTGACTGAACCACTTTACAGAGAGACCTGAGAACACCCTGACTGAACCACTTTACATAGAGACCTGAGAACACTCTGACTGAACCACTTTACATAGA
This sequence comes from Salvelinus fontinalis, assembly GCF_029448725.1. Taxonomy (NCBI): domain Eukaryota; kingdom Metazoa; phylum Chordata; class Actinopteri; order Salmoniformes; family Salmonidae; genus Salvelinus; species Salvelinus fontinalis. The sequence goes on from NC_074665.1 coordinate 85,626,504, forward strand.
GACCTGAGAACACCCTGACTGAACCACTTTACATAGAGACCTGAGAACACTCTGACTGAACCACTTTACATAGAACCCTGAGAACACTCTGACTGAACTGACTGAACCACTTTACATAGAAACCTGAGCACACTCTGACTGAACCACTTTACATAGAGACCTGAGAACACTCAGACTGAACCACTTTACATAGAACCCTGAGAACACTCTGACTGAACTGACTGAACCACTTTACATAGAAACCTGAGCACACTCTGACTGAACCACTTTACATAGAGACCTGAGAACACTCAGACTGAACCACTTTACATAGAACCCTGAGCACACCCTGACTGAACTGACTGAACCACTTGGGATTTGTCTTAAATGACACCCTATTTAGTGCACTACTTTTGACTAGGGCCCATAAGTTGTGCACTACATATGGACTATGATGTAATTTGGGACACAACCCAGGACTGGCAGCAGGGCTACTGTAAAATAACCCCTTCTTGTGTTTCTGTTTCTCCCTACAGTCTTTTTGTTTTGGGGTTCCAGGAAGCAGAGGCTAAGGCCATGCATGCTGTCATTACAGCACCACGGCCCATGGTCTGATAGCATGCAGCTATGTTAAGCATGCTATTGATGGCTCTCATCTCTGTCCGGCCATCGCTACAGGCAGAAGTCCAGACATTCCAAGGCTGTGTAACAAATGGCATCCTTTTCACTGTGCACTTCTTTTGACCAGGGTATAGGGCTCTGGTCAAAAGTATTGCACTACTAAGAGAATATGATGCTATTTAGGACGTAGTGGTTATTATGGTGGAATAGCAGCAGCATGTAGAAGGGAAGGGGAATGTGCCCTGCTCTGGAATGTAGTCTAGTACTGTACAGGTGTTTTCTGAGTCCACTGAGACATTTAATGGTTTCATTCAGGGAGGGATCTGAGCTCCAGACTGAAGAATGGAACTTTTCTTATGCTCCCCTTGTCTGTTTGTGTGAGGACTAGGAACCCTTTTTAGCTGGCCAGCCTTCTCCCTCTTAGCTGGCCAACCGGCAGCCTTCTCCCTCTTAGCTGTCCGGTTGGCTGCCTTCTCCCTTTTAGCTGTCCGGTCGGCTGCCTTCTCCCTCTTAGCTGTCCGGTCGGCTGCCTTCTCCCTTTTAGCTGTCCGGTCGGCTGCCTTCTCCCTTTTAGCTGTCCGGTCGGCTGCCTTCTCCCTTTTAGCTGTCCGGTCGGCTGCCTTCTCCCTTTTAGCTGTCCGGTCGGCAGCCTTCTCCCTTTTAGCTGTCCGGTCGGCTGCCTTCTCCCTTTTAGCTGTCCGGTCGGCTGCCTTCTCCCTTTTAGCTGTCCGGTCGGCTGCCTTCTCCCTCTTAGCTGTCCGGTCGGCTGCCTTCTCCCTTTTAGCTGTCCGGTCGGCTGCCTTCTCCCTTTTAGCTGTCCGGTCGGCAGCCTTCTCCCTTTTAGCTGTCCGGTCGGCTGCCTTCTCCCTTTTAGCTGTCCGGTCGGCTGCCTTCTCCCTTTTAGCTGTCCGGTCGGCAGCCTTCTCCCTTTTAGCTGTCCGGTCGGCTGCCTTCTCCCTTTTAGCTGTCCGGTCGGCTGCCTTCTCCCTTTTAGCTGTCCGGTCGGCTGCCTTCTCCCTTTTAGCTGTCCGGTCGGCTGCCTTCTCCCTTTTAGCTGTCCGGTCGGCTGCCTTCTCCCTTTTAGCTGTCCGGTCGGCAGCCTTCTCCCTTTTAGCTGTCCGGTCGGCTGCCTTCTCCCTTTTAGCTGTCCGGTCGGCAGCCTTCTCCCTTTTAGCTGTCCGGTCGGCTGCCTTCTCCCTTTTAGCTGTCCGGTCGGCTGCCTTCTCCCTTTTAGCTGTCCGGTCGGCAGCCTTCTCCCTTTTAGCTGTCCGGTCGGCTGCCTTCTCCCTTTTAGCTGTCCGGTCGGCAGCCTTCTCCCTTTTAGCTGTCCGGTCGGCTGCCTTCTCCCTTTTAGCTGTCCGGTCGGCTGCCTTCTCCCTTTTAGCTGTCCGGTCGGCTGCCTTCTCCCTTTTAGCTGTCCGGTCGGCTGCCTTCTCCCTTTTAGCTGTCCGGTCGGCTGTCTTCTCCCTTTTAGCTGTCCGGTCGGCTGCCTTCTCCCTTTTAGCTGTCCGGTCGGCTGCCTTCTCCCTTTTAGCTGTCCGGTCGGCTGCCTTCTCCCTTTTAGCTGTCCGGTCGGCTGCCTTCTCCCTTTTAGCTGTCCGGTCGGCTGCCTTCTCCCTTTTAGCCTTCCTGCCGGCCGCCTTCTCCCTATTAGCCTGGCTTTCAGGGGCTGCTCCAGGTCAGACAAGGTCACCTGTGTGTTATTCCTCCTCCAGCAGTAGAATAATCAGTCATTCCACCAATCCAGAGAGAGGTGGCGGTGGATACAGGGTGGGGGTAGAGTAGGGTGTGTATTATTCTTAATCCCCTGATAGAGCCACTACTCTCAAGAGAAAGACAGCTTTCTTCTAACTTTGTCCACTTTGCAATTGAAGAGACATTTTTGTTGTAATGGATTAAGTTTCCAAGCTAGAGGAGTAACCTTTTCTTCATGTTTATAAAACACTACACATCTCTTCTAGACAGCTTTTCACTTGTTATAAGCAATGACATGAACAGAGTCAGTGGAAGGCACGTGTCTCTTAAAATTATAGAGTAAAAACCATTAAAACCATAATGCTAATAAAACCATTCCAACCGTCTCTGGAGAGCTGTATTCATCATGCTCACATAATCACCATCCATCCCTGCAAGTCCATTTAGCTCAAACTATACCCCTTCTTTATACAGTATGAATCAGGAGTGAAGCATTTAATCTCTTATTTAAAGCACTTTAAACTGAGAGGCTGGAGACTTGAAGGGAAGTATTGACGGGGAAAGTAATGAATTGTCCTCTGTCCGTAAATGATGATGCCAGGTTAGTCTGGTCTGATTCTGCTGTATAACGTATCACCCCTCCCCTGGACAGAGAGCAGACAAACAGTTGATGTCGGAAGTTTACATACACCTTAGCCAAATACATTTAAACAACATTTTTCACAATTCCTGAAATTTAGTGCGAGTCAAAATTCCCTGTTTGAGGTCAGTTAGGATCACCACTTTATGTTAAGAATGTAAAATGTCAGAATAATAGTAGTGAGAATGATTTATTTCAGCTTTTATTTCTGTCATCACATTCCCAGTGGGTCAGAAATTTACATACACTCAATTAGTATTTGGTAGCATTGCCTTTAAATGGTTTTAACTTGGGTCAAACGTTTCAGGTAGCCTTCCACAAGCTTCCCACAATAAGTTGGGTGAATTTTGGCCCATTCCTCCTGACAGAGCTGGTGCAACTGAGTCAGGTTTGTTGGCATCCTTGCTTGCAAGGTCAGGGCTTTGTGATGGCTACTCCAATACCTCGACTTTGTTGTCCTTAAGCCATTTTGCCACAACTTTGGAAGTGCACTTTGGGTCATTATCCATTTCGAAGACCCATTTGTGACCAAGCTTTAACTTCCTGACTGAAGTCTTGAGATGTTGCTTCAATATATCCACATAATTTTCCTCCCCATGATGCGAACTATTTTGTGAAGTGCACCAGTACCTCCTGCAGCAAAGCACCCCCGCAACATGATGCTGCCACCCCCATGCTTACCGGTTGGGATGGTGTTCTTCGGCTTACAAGCTTCACCCTTTTTCCTCCAAACATAACGATGGTCATTATGGCCAAACAGCTCTATTTTTGTTTCATCAGACCAGAGGACATTTCTCCAAAAAGTACGATATGTGTTGCAAACCGTAGTCTGGCTTTTTGTGGCGGTTTTGGAGCAGTGGCTTCTTCCTTGCTGAGCGACCTTTCAGGTTATGTCGATATAGGACTCGCTTTACTGTGGATATAGATACTTTTATACCTGTTTCCTCCAACATCTTCACAAGGTCCTTTGCTGTTGTTCTTGGATTGATTTGCATTTTTCTCCCCAAAGTACGTTCATCTCTAGGAGACAGAACGCGTCTCCTTCCTGAGCAGTATGACGGCTGTGGTTCCATGGTGTTTATACTTGCGTACTATTGTTTGTAAAGATGAGCGTGGTACCTTCATGTGTTTGGAAATTACTCCCGAGGATGAATCAGACTTGTGGATGTCTACAATTTATTTTCTGAGGTCTTGGCTGATTTCTTTTGATTTTCCCATGATGTCAAGCAAAGAGGCACTGAGTTTGAAGGTAAGCCTTGAAATACATCCACAGGTACACCTCCAATTGACTCAAATTATGTCAATTAGCCTATCAGAAGCTTTATGGAATTTTCAAGCTGTTTAAAGGCACAGTCAACTTAGTGTATGTAAACTTCTGACCCACTGGAGTTGTGATACAGTGAATTATAAGTGAAATAATGTCTGTAAATAATATTTGGAAAAATACTTGTGTCATGCATGAAGTAGATGTCCTAACCAACTTGCCAAAACTATAGTTTGTTAACAAGAAATGTGTGGAATGGTTGAAAAACGAGTTTTAATGACTCAAACCTAAGTGTATGTAAACTTCTGACTTGAACTGTACAGCTCCTAGATGGGTCTAAGACAAGCAGAGAACTGACAGTGGAACAATGTATGTATTTTCAACAGTTTCAACCACAGAGTTAAATAGAACACTAGAATGGATATTGGGATTCCACATGCCAGGAAATGTGACAGCAGGGCGGCCATCTTGTTCAGGGACATCTTTCATTCTTTCAGCTCTCCCTTTTGTCCATAGATGTGAGTGAGTGCTCCAGTAACCCATGCCAGAACGGAGGGACCTGTGTAGAGGGAGTAAACCAGTACAGGTGCACCTGTTCACAGAGCTGGAATGGATCCAACTGTCAGCACCAGACACAGACAGGTCAGCAGTACCAGACATCATACACCTGAGACCCTACCAGAACACATAGGAACTAACAACAACTGCATGACATTGCTATTCGTTAATATCTCACGTATTATGTTTTGTTGCATATCTTCTTATGGCTGGGGGCAGTATTGAGTAGCTTGGATGAATAAGGTGCCCAGAGTAAACTGCCTGCTACTCAGGCCCAGAAGCTAAGATATGCATATTATTAGTAGATTTGATTTGATGTTGTGTTGATAGTCTGTGTTGTGTTGTTAGTCTGTGTTGTGTTATCTATTTTGTGTTGTTAATCTGTGTTGTGTTAGTCTGTGTTGCGTTGTTAGTCTGTGTTGCGTTGTGTTGTCTGTGTTGTATTGTCTGTGTTGTGTTGTTGGTCTGTGTTGTGTTGTTGGTCTGTGTGTTGTTGTTGGTCCGTGTTGTTAGTCTGTGTTGTGTTTATACGTCTATGTCCTCATCTGTGTTGTTAGTCTGTGTTGTGTTGTTAGTCTGTGTTGTGTTTATACGTCTATGTCCTCATCTGTGTTGTTTGTCGATGTATTGTCATGTACAGTACGTCTGCATGGTTGTGTTGTGTTTGTGCTTTATGTGCGTGATTGTGTTGTCCAGTGGTGCACAGGCCCTCGAGGCCCTCTCTGGGCCACCGGGCGAAGTTTAAGCTCTTCCCTCTCTCGTGTTCAGCGCCGCCAGAGTGGAGCGTCATGAACGACCCGGCGTTCAGCAGACGTCCCCGCTGTGCCAAAGTGGACCGCGCCCAACACTGCAGCTGCGATGCTGGCTTTCACATGAGTGGGACATCTGACAACAGTATCTGCCAGGGTGAGATATGAGATGCTTTAGTGTTGGATGAAGTGATGAAGTGAGTTCCCACCTTACCCAGGATACTTTGTGAGCCTGGTTGGTTATAGTGTGTGTAGCGTTTAGCCAAGCTAAGCGTTCAGTCTGGTTTAACTTCGCTAAGCGTTCAGTCTGGTTTAACTACGCTAAGCGTTCAGTCTGGTTTAACTACACTAAACGTTCAGTCTGGTTTAACCACGCTAAGCGTTCAGTCTTGTTTAATCACACTAAGCGTTCAGTCTGGTTTAACCACGCTAACCGTTCAGTCTGGTTTAACCACGCTAAGCGTTCAGTCTGGTTTAACCACGCTAAGCGTTCAATCTGGTTTAACTATGCTAAGCGTTCAGTCTGGTTTAACCACGCTAAGCGTTCAGTCTGGTTTAACCAAGCTAAGCGTTCAGTCTGGTTTAACCAAGCTAAGCGTTCAATCTGATTTAACCACGCTAAGAGTTCAGTCTTGTTTAATCACGCTAAGCGATCAGTCTGGTTTAACCACGCTAAGCGTTCAGTCTGGTTTAACTACGCTAAGCGTTCAGTCTGGTTTAACAATGGTAAGCGTTCAGTCTGGTTTAACCACGCTAAGCGTACAGTCTGGTTTAACCACGCTAAGCGTTCATTCTGGTTTAACCACGCTAAGCGTTCAGTCTGGTTTAACCACGCTAAGCGTTCAGTCTGGTTTAACCACGCTAAACGTTCAGTCTGGGTTAACCACGCTAAGCGTTCAGTCTGGTTTAACCACGCTAAGTGTTCAGTCTGGTTTAACCACGCTAAGCGTTCAGTCTGGTTTAACCACGCTAAGCGTTCATTCTGGTTGAACCACGCTAAGCGTTCATTCTGGTTTAACCACGCTAAGCGTTCAGTCTGGTTTAACCACGCTAAGCGTTCAGTCTGGTTTAACCACGCTAAGCGTTCAGTCTGGTTTAACCACGCTAAGCGTTCAGTCTGGTTTAATCACGCTAAGCGTTCAGTCTGGTTTAATCACGCTAAGTGTTCAGCCTGGTTTAACCACGCTAAGCGTTCAGTCTGGTTTAATCACGCTAAGCGTTCAGTCTGGTTTAATCACGCTAAGTGTTCAGCCTGGTTTAACCACGCTAAGCGTTCAGTCTGGTTTAACCAAGCTAAGCGATCAGCCTGGTTTAACCACGCTAAGCCAAGGTGGAAAGGGCCTGTGGGGCTCCGATAACAAAACTCACTGTATAAAATAAATAATTAAAATACTGATCTATATTGTATGCTCCAAAAAAAAGGGAAATTATATTATTTTAGACTTATACAATTGCTTAGAGAAATATATATTATTTCACAAGTAATACTTTTTTTCTCCTTAAAAAAGCAGGGGTGAAAATTATTTGACACCCCTCTTTTCAATACCTTTCAAAAACCTGGAGGTTTTTCAGCAAGACAATAACCACCAGCACACATCAAAATCCACAAAGAAATTGTTAATTGGCCACGGAATCAAAATTTTGCAGTGGCCATGTCAGTCTCCGGAATTGAAACCTATTGAAAACCTGTGGTTTGAATTGAAGAGGGCAGTCCATAAGCGCAAGCGAAGGATATCAAGGATCTGGAAGGATTCTGTATGAAGGAATGGGCTAAGATCCCTCCCAATGTGTTCTCCAACTCACAAAATATATTAGAAAAAGGTGAGGTATTGAAAGGTAAAAAATAAATAAAAAGGGAAATAAATTCGTACTTTTTTTCCCGGAGCAATTGTATTAGTATATATTAGTATATACACTGCTCAAAAAAATAAAGGGAACACTTAAACAACACAAAGTAACTCCAAGTCAATCACACTTCTGTGAAATCAAACTGTCCACTTAGGAAGCAACACTGATTGACAATACATTTCACATGCTGTTGTGCAGATGGAATAGACAAAAGGTGGAAATTATAGGCAATTAGCAAGACACCCCCCAAAACAGGAGTGATTCTGCAGGTGGTGACCACAGACCACTTCTCAGTTCCTATGCTTCCTGGCTGATGTTTTGGTCACTTTTGAATGCTGGCGGTGCTTTCACTCTAGTGGTAGCATGAGACGGAGTCTACAACCCACACAAGTGGCTCAGGTAGTGCAGTTCATCCAGGATGGCACATCAATGCGAACTGTGGCAAAAAGGTTTGCTGTGTCTGTCAGCGTAGTGTCCAGAGCATGCAGGTGCTACCAGGAGACAGACCAGTACATCAGGAGACGTGGAGGAGGCCGTAGGAGGGCAACAACCCAGCAGCAGGACCGCTACCTCCGCCTTTGTGCAAGGAGGTGCACTGCCAGCGCCCTGCAAAATGACCTCCCGCAGGCCACAAATGTGCATGTGTCTGCTCAAACGGTCAGAAACAGACTCCATGAGGGTGGTATGAGGGCCCGACGTCCACAGGTGGGGGTTGTGCTTACAGCCCAACACAGTGCAGGACGTTTGGCATTTGCCAGAGAACACCAAGATTGGCAAATTCGCCACTGGCGCCCTGTGCTCTTCACAGATGAAAGCAGGTTCACACTGAGCACATGAGCACATGTGACAGACGTGACAGAGTCTGGAGATGCCGTGGAGAACGTTCTGCTGCCTGCAACATCCTCCAGCATGACCGGTTTGGCGGTGGGTCAGTCATGGTGTGGGGTGGCATTTCTTTGTGGGGCCGCACAGCCCTCCATGTGCTCGCCAGAGGTAGCCTGACTGCAATAGGTACCGAGATGAGATCCTCAGACCCCTTGTGAGACCATATGCTGACACATGCACGTTTGTGGCCTGCTGGAGGTCATTTTGCAGGGCTCTGGCAGTGCACCTCCTTGCACTAAGGTGGAGGTACCGGTCCTGCTGCTGGGTTGTTGCCCTCCTACGGCCTCCTCCACGTCTCCTGATGTACTGGCCTGTCTCCTGGTAGCGCCTGCATGCTCTGGACACTACGCTGACAGACACAGCAAACCTTTTTGCCACAGTTCGCATTGATGTGCCATCCTGGATGAACTGCACTACCTGAGCCACTTGTGTGGGTTGTAGACTCCGTCTCATGCTACCACTAGAGTGAGAGCACCGCCAGCATTCAAAAGTGACCAAAACATCAGCCAGGAAGCATAGGAACTGAGAAGTGGTCTGTGGTCACCACCTGCAGAATCACTCCTGTTTTGGGGGGTGTCTTGCTAATTGCCTATAATTTCCACCTTTTGTCTATTCCATTTGCACAACAGCATGTGAAATGTATTGTCAATCAGTGTTGCTTCCTAAGTGGACAGTTTGATTTCACAGAAGTGTGATTGACTTGGAGTTACATTGTGTTGTTTAAGTGTTCCCTTTATTTTTTTGAGCAGTGTATATACAATTTAAAAAAGAATAGAGCATACAATATAGCCCAGTATTTGAATTATTTGTTTTATAGTCATGTTTGCTCATCTTTATCAAGGGTGTCAATAATTTCGTGCTCCACTTTGGTGTCCACTTGCCAAAATGTGTCCATATCGATTAGCTGTGTATCTAGGGCCTTTGATAGAACTTGCCAAATTCCAACCAGCCTACCTAATGATGCAAAGCATCTGTTTCATATGAGTGGTACCTCAGAAAACTCTGCCAGGGTAAGACTGGCCTTATACAGAAACAACCCCTAGCACCTACCCACTAAACATTAGTTGGGATTGGATAGATTAGATGACTCTCATTTAGGCATTCAACAACTCTTACCATCCCTCCTTACCCCCTCACGGACAGCCAGACAGAACAGATGCCCTTTACCCCAAATCCTTCTAGCTACTGTATCTCTCTATCACGCTCTAACCTTTCAATTTACCCTCCTCTCTTTTCTCTCTCTTTCTCCTACTTTCCACCCTGTTGTTTGTACCCCCACATGTCTGATCATGTGACTGACGTGTGTGTCTCCCCTCCACTCTCTCTCTCCTCCCAGATGTAAATGAGTGTGAGGTGTACCGGCTGGACCAGGGGGGCAAGCTGTGTGTGTACGAGTGTGTCAACATACCAGGCTCCTACCACTGCTCCTGCCCCAGCCACTATAAGCTGCTGCCTGATGGTAGGAGCTGTGAGGGTGAGTGACAGGAGGGTAGGAGGAGATGGAGGGTAGGAGGGAGTGTAGAGGGAAGGGTAGGGATGGGAAGGGATTGGGGGAGGGTAGGAGGGATGGTAGGAGGAAGGGTTGGAGGGATTGAGGGAGGGTAGGATGGATGGTAGGAGGGATGGAGGGAGGGATGGATGGAGGGAGGGAGGGTAGGTGGGAGGGTAAGTGGGATGGGATGGAAGGAGGGTAGGAGAGATGTAGGGAGGGTAGGAGGGATGGTGGAAGGGTAGGAGGGATGGAGGGAGGGTAGGAGTTGTGGTGGAAGGGTAGGAGTATGAGGGAGGGTAGGAGGGATGGAGGGGGGGTAGGAGGGATGTAGGGGGGGTAGGAGGGATGGAAGGAGGGATGATAGGAGGGATGGAGGAAGGTAGAGATGGAGGGTGGGTAGGAGGGATGGAAGGAAGGACGGAGGAAGGCAGAGATGGATGTTGGGAGGGTAGGAGAAATGGATGGAGGGTAGGAGGGATGAAGGGAGGGTAGGAGGGAGGGATGGAGGGCAGTAGGAGAGATGGAGGGTAGGAGGGGATGGGGGATGGATGGAGGGCGGGAGGGTAGGTGGGATGGGATGGAAGGAGGGTAGGAGGGATGGTGGAAGGGTAGGAGGGATGGTGCAAGGGTAGGAGTTGTGGTGGAAGGGTAGGAGGGATGAGGGAGGGAGGGAGGGTAGGTGGGATGGGATGGAAGGAGGGTAGGAGAGATGGAGGATAAGAGTGATGTAGGGAGGGTAGGAGGGATGGTGGAAGGGTAGGAGGGATGGTGGAAGGGTAGGAGGGATGAGGGAGGGTAGGAGGGATGGAGGGGGGGGGTGGAAGGAGGGATGATAGGAGGGATGGAGGAAGGGAGAGATGGATGTTGGGAGGGTAGGAAGGATGGAGGAAGGGAGAGATGGAGGGTGGGTAGGAGGGATGGAAGGAAGGAAGGAAGGACGGAGGAAGGCAGAGATGGATGTTGAGAGGGTAGGAGGGAGGGTAGGAGAAATGGATGGAGGGTAGGAGGGATGAAGGGAGGGTAGGAGGGAGGGATGGAGGGCAATAGGAGAGATGGAGGGTAGGAGGGGATGGAGGGATAGAAGGTGATAGGAAGGGATGGAGTGTAGGAGGGGATAGAGGATAGTAGGGAGGGTAGGGGTGATGGAGGGGGGATGGAGGGTAGAAGGGGATGGAGGGATAGAGGGCGGTAGGGAGGGTAGGGGTGATGGAGGGAGGGTAGGAAGGGATAGAGGACAATGGCCCATGGTCCATGGTCTTGATCTTGGACCTATGCAAGGGGCTTTAGAGCTGGGTTTAGAACTCCAACGCTACAGGCAGGGAGCGCCACACTGGGGTTGTCTGAAAAAAATTCTAGCTGTCAAATCCGTGTGTCTGGAGGACGGAGGAAGCAAGGATTTGACAGTTAGTAATGCTTTCAGACACAGCCTGGGTCCTGGCTAAGGCGCTGTATAATGGGTCTGGTAGGGTTGTGGGGCTTACCCTTCTGGAGCTACGGGGATAGCAGTGATTTACATGACTAAACCCATCAGAACACCAATGGAGCTTCCAGTACATAAATAAAGGTGCAATGAGGGAATGGAGAATGAAGATGAGGGAATGGAGAATGGAGATGAGGGAATGCAGAATGGAGATGAGGGAATGGAGAATGGAGATGAGGGAATGGAGGGATGAAGAGAAGAAGGGATAAACAAACATCATGGTTGGTTTAGCTATGGAGTTCTTTGGAAAGAACGGCCGATCATGGTAGAGGGAGGTATTTCTGTAGAGGTGTCCGTCCTCTAGCCTCTGCCCTGACCCCTGTCCCCTGGCCGTAGTCCTCAATCCAGTTTGTTCTGCCTGCCCCCCTGTCGTTTCTTACCCTGCTCTACTGCTGGCCAGTGGAACAAATGAGAGAATGGTAGAGAAGGGAGGGAATGAAGGGGTGGAGAGAATAGAGGGATAAACAAACATCATGGTTTAGCTTAGCTATGGGTGAAGGTGTTTTGAAAGAAGGGGAGAAAAAGAGAGAGAGCAAGAGAGAAAGACGAGGCAGATGGCTGTATGTATTTATATGGAGGTGTCCCATGTCCCTCTCTCTGGCCTGGCCATAGGCTTTACTCCCCAGACCTGTTTCATCTGCCCTGTAAGCTTAAGAAGCGTTACTTTCTCTGCTGGCCAGTGGAACAGATGACCTCACCACTTCACAGCAGAACAGAAGGAATGTCTTGGTCCAGGATGCGAGACAAGCCGTTTGACAGACTAAACTGAACTACTAATGTCTCACTATTTATTTTTCTGTTTCATTTATTCTCTCTCTCTCTTCCCCTCTCTCTTCTCTCCCCTACCTCCCATCCCCCCTCTCTCCCTCCCTCTCTTTCCCTCTCTCTCCCTCTTTGTCTCTCATGTTGTCCTCCAGATGTTGATGAGTGTCTGACCCAGCAGCACAACTGCAGTAGAGGAACAACATGTATCAACACAGGAGGAGGGTTCCAGTGTGTGAGCCCGGAGTGTCCCCGATCACACGGCAACATCAGCTACGTCAAGACGTCTCCCTTGTAAGTAGTTCAGATAGGCACCGTGTGTGTGTGTGTGTGTGTGTGTGTGTGTGTGTGTGTGTGTGTGTGTGTGTGTGTGTGTGTGTGTGTGTGTGTGTGTGTGTGTGTGTGTGTGTGTGTGTGTGTGTGTGTGTGTGTGTGTGTGTGGGGGGGGGGGGTTGTTGCTCAGCTTTCTTCTAATTTTCCACTCTGCGGCCAATTGAAGAAGCGTTTTTTGTTTTGGAAAGGATTAAGTTTCTAATTTTCTTCAGATATATAAAATGAAACAAGCCTCTCCTACAGAGTTATTGCTATACGTTTTAGGAAAACAAACACACCAACCCTTGGAGTCATTGAAGGGCAAGTCCCTTAAAATGATACAAGAACTCATAGGAACGCTCATAAAACCATACCAGTCGGACAAACAAAGTATGTGAGTAAAAAACTCTCTCAAACAATATTGTTTCTTCATACAGGATGAATCATGACTGAAACATCTCATCTTTCATTTCAAACATTTTGACCAGGGAGGCTGGAGACTTGACTCAATACTAAGGGGGAAAAGAATGAATTGTCCTCTGTCTTTAAACGATGGTACCAGGTTGTGTGTGTGTGTTTGATCATGTGATTGATCTGTCTGCTGTACGCATTTGTCTGTTCATGTCACTAGAGTCCAAAATAAGTGAAAATTTTACATTTACATTTTAGTCATTTAGCAGACGCTCTTATCCAGAGCGACTTACAGTAGAGTGCATACATTTTATTACATTTTTACATACTGAGACAAGGATATCCCTACCGGCCAAACCCTCCCTAACCCGGACGACGCTATGCCAATTGTGCGTCGCCCCACGGACCTCCCGGTTGCGGCCGGCTGCGACAGAGCCTGGGCGCGAACCCAGAGACTCTGGTGGCGCAGCTAGCACTGCGATGCAGAGCCCCACCCGGGAGGCCAAATGACATCTTCATGTTTCCACCTTATTTGAAGTAGTCTCAAACTCTCCAGAATACATGTAGAATCTCTAGCTCTGTCTTCTAGAATCCCACTAACAGCTGTTCTAGTTCAGGGTTCTGTGTCCTGGCCTCCTGGCTATATGATCACAACCACCATCCTTTCCAAGATGCCTTGGCCTCAGTCTTAGATAGTGTTTGCCAACTCCTTACAAATTGCCTCATTTAAAGGCAATAAAGGTATGAAATGTAGCTCTGTCCACTCCTACTGAACCATCACTGTGCTGAAAGACTGCAGGACTGCCAGTGGAGGAGAGAGAGAAAGAGAGCAAGCGGGAGAGACAGGGTGAATAAGTACACGGAGACAGAGAAATACTGTTGACAGGGTTTCTCCATTTCACTCTAAATCACAAGCCTACAGTCTTAGAACAAAAGGTGCTATCTAGAACCTAAAAGGGTTCTTTGGCTGCCCCCAATGGAACATCCTTTGAAGAACACTTTTGGGTTCCATGTAGGGTTCTATATGGAACCCAAAAGTGTTCTACCTGGAAAAAAAAAAAATTCTGCCTGGAACCAAAAGGGTTCTCCAATGGGGACAGCCAAAGAACCCTTTTGGAAGTCTTTGTTCTAAGAGTGTAGGGAGGGAGGAAAAATGATGTACACTTTTCTCCTTGTTTATTTTCCCACGGAGACTGATTTATGTAACAATACTTTAATCACAATGTAATACTGTGTATGGATCTTTCCACAGTAAACTTACTTAAACTGATGTAATGTTATTTTGGTCTCAACATCTCCTCTCTTCTCCCTCACAGTCAGTGTGAGAGAAACCCCTGCCCTATGGATAGTCGTTCCTGTCACCTGGCTCCTAAGACGGTCTCCTTCCACTACCTCTCCCTCCCCTCCAACCTCCAGACACCGGCTACCCTGTTCCGCATGGCGACCGCAGCCGCCCCCGGCCGCCCCGGCCCCGATAGCCTGCGATTCGGCATTGTCGGGGGCAACAGCCGCGGGATGTTCGTGATGCAAAGGTCGGACCGCCAGACGGGCGAATTAATCCTAGTTCAGAGGTTAACAGGACCACAGGATATCAGCGTTGATGTGGACATGTCCGAGTATAGTGATCGCACCTTCCAGGCTAAGCATGTAGCGAAGGTGCATGTTCTGGTATCAGCGTATAACTTCTGAGGAGGATGGACGGACAGAGGAACGAGTGACAGGGACAGAGGGAGGGAGAAGAGGAACGAGTGAGAAGGAGAGAGGGAGAAGGACGGAGAGAGGGAGAAGGACGGAGAAAGGGAGAAGAACGGAGAAAGGGAGGAGGAGAGAGGGAGAAGGACAGAGAGAGGGAGGAGGGCGGAGAGAGAAGGAGAAGGACAGAGAGAGGGAGGAGGACTGAGAGAGGGAGGAGGGCGGAGAGAGAAGGAGAAGGACGGAGAGAGGGAGAAGGACGGAGAAAGGGAGAAGAACGGAGAAAGGGAGAAGGACAGAGAGAAGGAGAAGGACGGAGAGAGGGAGAAGGACAGAGAGAGAAGGAGAGAGAAGGGAGAAGGGAGGAGAGAGGGAGGAGGACGGAGAGAGAGAGGGAGAAGTTGGAATGAAACGACAGAGCGGGAGAAGAACAGAATGGTTTGGACTGACGTCGATTATGAAGTATATGAATGAGGATGGAACTGAAATGAATGAATGGTGTACTGAGTGAGTTAATTACTGAATATGAGTGAGTGGGTGAGTGAGTAAACATTTGTAAAGCAAACTAACAGAGTGGTAATGGAATGGTAATATTATGCTGTTGTTTTTACTTTCTTCTCTTTGATTGGCTCAGGAGTTGGGCCCTGAGGTTGCCATGGTGACCGAAGGCTCTGCTCGTATATATACAATGACATTGTGTAGATCAGTTTAAAGGCCCACTCTGTTCCTTTAAAGCTGTTTATCAAAACGGCTGAAAATATCACAGAACCCCCAGAACCCCTGAATGCGTCCAAAGTGGCACCCTATTCACTATTAAATAAACTACTTTTTAGTGCACTATGTAGGGAATGGGGTGCCATTTGGGACATAGACCCTTTAAAACATGAAGCACTCACATGGCCCTGATTTATAAGAATATGTTGTTGTTGTTGTTTATTTTGACATACTCAGTGATTCAATGCAGTGTGATTTTACCTTATATCAGGTACAGATGTTTTTACTGGCTTGCTTTGTGATTATAGGACCAAAACTCTAAGAACAACTTAAGGCGGTTTGGATTTAGTTTTTAACAATAGTATTGTACTCTGACATATTTCTAGTATCATATTGGGCTATTTAGATATGATGTAACTATTACAGGGTAACTACAGTGATTTGGCAGCCTTGCCAATGCAGTGTACAATATTATCTGATGTTTTAAGGAGTCTTTATTATCACACATATCTATTTCTCCTGAAATAAAGACCGTCCTTCGCTACTACTTTTACCTAATTTACACCCAACAAATCAGTTAGTTTGACCTGATTTACACCCCGTGTCCCTATCCCACAACACATCAGTTAGTTTGACCTGATTTACACCCCGTGTCCCTATCCCACAACACATCAGTTAGTTTGACCTGATTTACACCCTGTGTCCCTATCCCACAACACATCAGTTAGTTTGACCTGATTTACATCCCGTGTCCCTATCCCACAACACATCAGTTAGTTTGACCTGATTTACACCCCGTGTCCCTATCCCACAACACATCAGTTAGTTTGACCTGATTTACATCCCGTGTCCCTATCCCACAACAAATCAGTTAGTTTGACCTGATTTACACCCCGTGTCCCTATCCCACAACACATCAGTTAGTTTGACCTGATTTACACCCCGTGTCCCTATCCCACAACACATCAGTTAGTTTGACCTGATTTACACCCTGTGTCCCTATCCCACAACACATCAGTTAGTTTGACCTGATTTACATCCCGTGTCCCTATCCCACAACACATCAGTTAGTTTGACCTGATTTACACCCCGTGTCCCTATCCCACAACACATCAGTTAGTTTGACCTGATTTACATCCCGTGTCCCTATCCCACAACACATCAGTTAGTTTGACCTGATTTACACCCCGTGTCCCTATCCCACAACACATCAGTTAGTTTGACCTGATTCACACCCTGTGTCCCTATCCCACAACACATCAGTTAGTTTGACCTGATTTACACCCCGTGTCCCTATCCCACAACACATCAGTTAGTTTGACCTGATTTACACCCCATGTCCCTATCCCACAACACATCAGTTAGTTTGACCTGATTTACATCCCGTGTCCCTATCCCACAACACATCAGTTAGTTTGACCTGATTTACACCCCATGTCCCTATCCCACAACACATCAGTTAGTTTGACCTGATTTACATCCCGTGTCCCTATCCCACAACACATCAGTTAGTTTGACCTGATTTACATCCCGTGTCCCTATCCCACAACACATCAGTTAGTTTGACCTGATTTACGTCCCGTGTCCCTATCCCACAACACATCAGTTAGTTTGACCTGATTTACACCCCATGTCCTTATCCCACAACACATCAGTTAGTTTGACCTGATTTACACCCCATGTCCCTATCCCACAACACATCAGTTAGTTTGACCTGATTTACATCCCGTGTCCCTATCCCACAACACATCAGTTAGTTTGACCTGATTTACACCCCATGTCCCTATCCCACAACACATCAGTTAGTTTGACCTGATTTACATCCCGAGTCCCTATCCCACAACACATCAGTTAGTTTGACCTGATTTACACCCCATGTCCCTATCCCACAACACATCAGTTAGTTTGACCTGATTTACACCCCATGTCCCTATCCCACAACACATCAGTTAGTTTGACCTGATTTACATCCCGTGTCCCTATCCCACAACACATCAGTTAGTTTGACCTGATTTACACCCCATGTCCCTATCCCACAACACATCAGTTAGTTTGACCTGATTTACATCCCGTGTCCCTATTCCACAACACATCAGTTAGTTTGACCTGATTTACATCCCGTGTCCCTATCCCACAACACATCAGTTAGTTTGATCTGATTTACACCCCATGTCCCTATCCCACAACACATCAGTTAGTTTGACCTGATTTACACCCCATGTCCCTATCCCACAACACATCAGTTAGTTTGACCTGATTTACATCCCGTGTCCCTATCCCACAACACATCAGTTAGTTTGACCTGATTTACACCCCATGTCCCTATCCCACAACACATCAGTTAGTTTGACCTGATTTACATCCCGTGTCCCTATCCCACAACACATCAGTTAGTTTGATCTGATTTACACCCCATGTCCCTATCCCACAACACATCAGTTAGTTTGACCTGATTTACACCCCATGTCCCTATCCCACAACACATCAGTTAGTTTGACCTGATTTACATCCCGTGTCCCTATCCCACAACACATCAGTTAGTTTGACCTGATTTACACCCCATGTCCCTATCCCACAACACATCAGTTAGTTTGACCTAATTTACACCCCATGTCCCTATCCCACAACACATCAGTTAGTTTGACCTGATTTACACCCCATGTCCCTATCCCACAACACATCAGTTAGTTTGACCTGATTTACACCCCATGTCCCTATCCCACAACACATCAGTTAGTTTGACCTGATTTACACCCCGTGTCCCTATCCCACAACACATCAGTTAGTTTGACCTGATTTACATCCCGTGTCCCTATCCCACAACACATCAGTTAGTTTGACCTGATTTACATCCCGTGTCTCTATCCCACAACACATCAGTTAGTTTGACCTGATTTACATCCCGTGTCCCTATCCCACAACACATCAGTTAGTTTGACCTGATTTACATCCCGTGTCCCTATCCCACAACACATCAGTTAGTTTGACCTGATTTACATCCCGTGTCCCTATCCCACAACACATCAGTTAGTTTGACCTGATTTACACCCCGTGTCCCTATCCCACAACACATCAGTTAGTTTGACCTGATTTACATCCCGTGTCCCTATCCCACAACACATCAGTTAGTTTGACCTGATTTACACCCCATGTCCCTATCCCACAACACATCAGTTAGTTTGACCTGATTTACATCCCGTGTCCCTATCCCACAACACATCAGTTAGTTTGACCTGATTTACATCCCGTGTCCCTATCCCACAACACATCAGTTAGTTTGACCTGATTTACACCCCATGTCCCTATCCCACAACACATCAGTTAGTTTGACCTGATTTACACCCTGTGTCCCTATCCCACAACACATCAGTGAGGGAGGTCAAGTGATGAGTAATATGATCAGCTATGTTCAGGTCAAAAGACGAATTGATCAGAAAAAAAGCATGTTTATCAGGGAAGTCCTTTGAAATCACAAACCAGAATGGAGGTCAAAGCCTGCACATACTGGACTGTTGGTCAATGTCAGAACCGAAGGAATGTCAGATCAGAGCTTTCATTTAATTTTGACTGGAGTAATAGCCATATGGAAATTAAAGATATACCTCAGTGTGTTTTTCAATTATTTATTTGTCCGAGAGAGACTAGAGAGAGCGAGCGAGAGAGAGGGAGAAAGGGCGTAATGTTCACCACATGTGCTTTCTCTCTCGTCTTTCTTACTCTCCGTCTTTCTCCGCTCCTCCAGAGAGAGAGAGAGAGAGAAAAAAGAGAAAGACATGCCCTGGTCGTGTACTCACTACACCCCTGCCTCAAAATGACAATGCTCTTTAATGGCCGACTCAATACTTATCATTAGTAACATGCCTCCTGCACTCAGCTTGCTGTCCTCATTTGAAGCTGTATGCTTGGCCTATTTGATGATGCACACATGTTTTGTAGAAGTTCAGAGGAGGGTGATATTGCTGGAGACAGTTAGAGAGCAGAGTAATGTCTAGTCTGGGTAACGCCTAACTCTCCAATTCCTCCTGACTTCAGAGTCTGGAATGACTCTTTGATGTTGTCGGCACAATGCGTCAATAATGAAGGGGGCTTTGCTTTTACTGGTTGGTTCTCCTCTGTGTCTTTCTCACTCAAATGCACAGCCACACACAGCCCCCAAGCGCCACCCCGTTCCATTACAACAGAAAGGGGCAGTACTTTATCCTTGTTCAATACCATTTTCCCTCTACCACTAACTGCTAGTGGAATTTAAATGCTACAGTTGAAGTCAGAAGTTTACATACACCTTAGCCAAATACAATTTCTGACATTCAATCCTAGTAAAAATTCCCTGTCTTAGGTCAGTTAGGATCACCACTTTATTTAAAGAATGTGAAATGTCAGAATAATAGTCGAGAGAATGATTTATTTCAGCTTTTATTTATTTCATCACATTCCCAGTGTGTCAGAAGTTTACATACACTCAATTAGCATTTGGTAGCATTGCCTTTAAATTGTTTAACTTGGGTCAAACGTTTCGGGTAGCCTTCCACAAGCTTCCCACAAAAAGTTGGGTGAATTTTGGCCCATTCTGGTGAGCTGGTGGAACTGAGTCAGGTTTGTAGGCCTCCTTGCTCGCACACGCTTTTTTAGTTCTGCCCACACATTTTCTATATGATTGAGGTCAGGGCTTTGTGATGGCCACTACAATACCTTGACTTTGTTGACCTAAAGGCATTTTGCCACTACTTTGGAAGTATGCTTGGGGTCATTGTCCATTTGGAAGACCCATTTGTGACCAAGCTTTAACTTCCTGACTGATGTCTTGAGATCTAGCTTCAATATATCCACATAATTCCCCCCCCCCACGATGCCATCTATTTTGTGAAGTGCACCAGTCCCTCCTGCAGCAATGCGCCGCCACCCCGTGCTTCATGGTTGGGATGGTGTTCTTCGGCTTGCAAGCCTCTCCTTTTTCCTCCAAACATAACGATGGTCATTATGTCCAAACAGTTCTATTTCATCAGACCAGAGGACATTTCTCCAAAAAGTACGATCTTTGTCCCCATGTGCAGTTGCAAACCGTAGTCTGGCTTTATTATGGTGGTTTTGGAGGACTCGCTTTACTGTGGATATAGATACTTTTATACCTGTTTCCTCCAACATCTTCACAAGGTCCTTTGCTGTTATTCTGGGATTGATTTGCACTTTTCGCACTAAAGTACGTTAATCTCTAAGAGACAGAACGCGTCTCCTTCCTGAGCAGTATGACGGCTGTGGTTCCATGGTGTTTATACTTGCATACTATTGTTTGTACAGATGAACGTGGTACCTTCAGGCGTTTGGAAATTGCTCCCAAGGATGAACCAGACTTGTGGAGGTCTACAGTTTTTTTCTGAGGTCTTGGCTGATTTCTTTTGATTTTCCCATGATGTCAAGCAAAGAGACACTGAGTTTGAAGGTAGGCCTTGAAATACATCCACAGGTACACCTCCAATTGACTAAAATGATGTCAATTAGCCTAACATAAGCTTCTAAAGCCATGACATCATTTTATAGAATTTTCCAAGCTGTTTAAAGGCACAGTCAACTTAGTGTATGTTAACTTCTGACCCACTGGAATTGTGATACAGTGAATTATAAGTGAAATAATGTCTGTAAACAATTGTTGGAAAAATTACTTGTGTCATGCACAAAGTAGATGTCCTAACCACCTTGCCAAAACTAGTTTGTTAACAACAAATGTGTGGAGTGGTTGAAAAACAAGTTTTAATGACTCCAACCTAAGTGTATTTAAACTTCCGACTTCAACTGTATGTTTACATTTTGAAATGACGCCAGGCTCGGTTTGTTGGTTTGGAAAGTGTCTGAATTTTTTGGGGGGGAAAAGTTTGGTTACTAGCTTTTCATTTTAGATCCCACGATGTGATTAGCCCTTGTGGCTGGGACCGCGGATTGTCCTAGCCTTGTAGCTGTCTGGAATCCTACTGTTTGTTGCTGTTTCCACCTTCCCTGTGACCTGCCCTGTCTGGAATTGTGGAAAGTAACAGCGTAGCCTACATTGCCATGACAAAGACCAAAGCTGGTGGGAGTACTGTTGAGGACAGGGGTGTCTATCACAGGTGAAGGATCTTTCAAATGAACGAAAAGAGTTCTACAAGCAGTTGTTACAACATCAAGAAAATAGCTTCAAGTGTTTTGTCCGAATACTGGTGGATTCTACTAATAAAAGAATGGACGACCTGACCAGAGAGGCCCAGGACCTGAAGAACAGTTTGCAGTTCTCCCAGGGTCAGCTCGAGGAGTTGAAACAGGAAAACGGCAAGATGACAACATACAACAATCTGGAAGTCACTGAGAGAGGACATTAGTTCTGTATGTGAATCCATGATAACAATTACAGAGAAATAAGATTGTCTCGAGGGACGATCAAGGCAAAAAACCTTATTGTAGATGGTATTGCAGAAGCTCCACATGATACCTGGACGGAGTCTGAGGACAAAGTGAGGGAAATGATCTTGGAGAAACTAAAGATGGATCACAGGAAGATTGAGTTGGAGCGCGGACACAGGACTTGAAAACCCACCACCGGCTCAGGTGACAGGCCCAGGCCGATAGTCATCAAATTCCTGAGGTTCAAAGGACAAGGTAGCGGTTCTGGAAAGAGCCAAGAACTTGAGGGGAACCTACATCTTTCTCAACGAGGACTATCCTGAAGCGGTGCGTCAAAATAAAAATGACTTACCCCTGCTATGAAAGCTGCAAGAGCACGTGGGGACATTGCTTACATCCGACAAGACAGGCTCATTGTCCACCCTCCCTCCCAGAAGCCTGGAAGGGATGAGAGAGCCAAGTCTATGGGTTCGTAGCTTCAACCCCACAGCGGACTAACACACACACCAACTGATTAATTGACTGCTAAATTGATGTTTTTTTTCTCTTGCTTTGTTTGCTCTTTTCCATATTATATCTATCTCTGAGAAGCTACCCAGGAAAGGGCTGAAAATAGCCCATATTTATATACACTACATGTCCAAAAGTATGTGGACACCTGCTCGTCGAACATCTCATTCCAAAATCATGGGCATTAATATGGAGTTGGTCCCCCCTTTTCTGCTATATTAGCCTCCACTCTTCTGGGAAGGCTTTCCACTAGATGCTGGAACATTGCTGCAGGGACTTGCTTCCATTCAGCCACAAGAGCATTAGTGAGGTCGGACACTGATGTTGGGCGATTAGGCCTGGCTCACAGTCAGCGTTCCAATTCATCCCAAAGGTGTTGGATGGGGTTGAGGTCAGGGCTCTGTGCAGGCCAGTGAAATTCTTCCACACTAATGTCCACAAACCATTTCTGTATGGACCTCGCTTTGTGCACAGGGGCATTGTCATGCTGAAATAGGAATGGGCCTTCCCCAAACTGTGGCCACAAAGTTGGAAGCACAGAATCATCTAGAAAGTTATTGTATGCTGTAGCGTTATGATTTCCCTTTACTGTAACTAAGTGGCCTAGGCCAAACCATGAAAAACAGCCCCAGACCATTATTCCTCTTCCACCAATCTTTACAGTTTGCACTATGCATTGGAGCAGGTAGCGTTCTCCTGGCTTCCTCCAAACCCAGATTTGTCTGTCGGACTGCCAGATGGTGAAGCGTGATTCATCACTCCAGAGAACGCGTTTTCACTGCTCTAGTCCAATGGTGGCGAGCTTTACACCACTCCAACTGACGCTTGGCATTGCGCTTGGTGATTTTAGGAATGTGTGTGGCTGCTCGGCCATGGAAATCCATTTCATGAAGCTCCAGACGAACAGATCTTGTGCTGATGTTGCTTCCAGAGGCAGTTTGGAATTCGGTATTCAGGGTTGCAACCGAAGACAGATTATTTTTACACGCTACGCATTTCAGCACTCACCGTTCTGTGAGCTTGTGTGGCCTACCACTTCGCGGCTGAGCTGTTGTTTCTCCTAGATGTTTCGACTTCACAATAACAGGACTTACAGTTGACCGGGGCAGCTCTAGCAGGGCAGAAATTTGACGAACTGACTTGTTGGAAAGGTGGCATCCTATGACGGTGCCACTTTGAAAGTCACTGAGCTCTTCAGTATGGCCATTCTACTGCCAGTGTTTGTCTATGGAGATTGCATGGCTGTGTGCTCAATTTATACACCTGTCAGCAACAGGTGTGGCTGAAATGACCAAAACCTCTAATTCCAAGGGGTGTCCATATACTTCTGTATATATAGTGTATGTAGCCTTAGAAATATGGTTAATGAAATCAACAACTTGCCGACATCTGATGACATTCATACAGTATATTAGCCATTTCTGAGACTCACTTAGATAATTCCATTGATACAGCAGTAGCAATAGAAGGATATAACATCTATAGAAGAGACAGAAATGCTTATGGGGGAGGTGTTGCTATATATATTCAGAGCCAAATCCCAGTAATGTTTAGAGAAGATCTCATGTCAAATGTTATTGAAGTACTGTGGCTGCAGGTTCACCTGACTCATCTAAATCCTATTATTTTTGGGTGTTGCAATAGGCCACCAAGTGCTAACAGTCAGTATCTAAATAATGTGTGAAATGCTAGATAGTGTATGTGATGGTAACAGAGAGGTCTACTTTCTTGGGGACCTGAATATTGACTAGTTTTCATTAAGCTTTCCGCTCAAGCTTCTCACAGTAACCAGTGCCTGTAATCTGGTTCAGGTTATTAATCAACCTACCAGGGTGTTTACAAACACTACAGGAACAAGATAATCCACATGTATCGATCACATTTGTACTAATACTGTAGAATTCTGTTCTAAAGCTGTATACGTACCCATTGGATGTAGTGCTCCCAATATAATGGCTATATCCAGGAAAGCCAAAGTTCTAACAGCTGGGCCTAAAATGATGTATAAGAGATCATACAAAATATGTTGCTTTGATTCTTATGCAGATTATATTTTTTTGGTCTGGTGTGATTAATGAGGAGCATCCAGACGCTGCACTTGATGAATTTATGAAATTGCTTCTTCCAATTGTTGATAAACATGCACCTGAACCTGAACTGATTGTTAGAACTGTTAAGGCCACATGGATTGATGAGGAATTGAAAATTAGTGGCTTATTAGTGGCTAATAAGTCTGGCTGCACATCTGACTGGCTGACTTACTACAATATGAGAAATGATGTGACTAAACTCAACAACAAAAAATAAGAAACTGTATTATGAAGCCAATATCAATGATAAAGAATGGTGGGGGAAAAACGTAGGCGTACTTTAAATAAAATTAGGGGCAGAAATTCAACATCATCTTTCATCGAATCAGATTGCTTATTCATCACAATACCATTTGATGTTGCCAATTATTTTAATGATTACTTCATTGGCAAAGTTAGTGTGGGACAGGTGGAAAAACTATTGCTATCGACCAATAATGACAAACTTCCTGGCATTGACAACTGAGATGGAAGGCTACTGAGGATGGTAGCTGACTCTAAAGATATGACAGATAGGAATGGCTGTAATCTGAATCTAGAAGAAGGTGTTTGTCCTCAGACCTGGAGGGAAGCCAAAGTCATTCTGCTACCCAAGAGTGGTAAAGTGGCCTTTACTTGTTCTAACAGCAGACCAATCAGCGTGCTGCCAGCTCATAGTAAACTGATGGGTAAAAAATGGTATTTGACCAAATACAATGCTATTTCTCAGACCTTTTAGCATGGATATAGAGAATGTACTGCATGCAATAAAATGCAAATGAATTACTTAAAAATCATACAATGTGATTTTCTGGATTTTTGTTTTAGATTCCGTCTCTCACAGTTGAAGTGATGAAAATTATAAAAATTACAGACCTCTACATGCTTTGTAAGTAGGAAAACCTGCAAAATCGGCAGTGTATCAAATACTTGTTCTCCCCACTGTATATATATATACTGAATATACGTGTGTGTATATATATATATACTGTATATACGTGTGTATATATAATGTATATGTAACAGTATAACTTTACGTCCGTCCCCTCGCCCCGACCCGGGCGCGAACCAGGGACCCTCTGCACACATCAACAACAGAAGTTTATATACTGTGTGTGTATATATACACTGCTCAAAAAAATCAAGGGAACACTTAAACAACACAATGTAACTCCAAGTCAATCACACTTCTGTGAAATCAAACTGTCCACTTAGGAAGTGCTACTACTGTCAGTGTTTGTCTATGGAGATTGCATGGCTGTGTGCAAGGAGGAGCACTGCCAGAGCCCTGCAAAATGACCTCCAGCAGGCCACAAATGTGCATGTGTCTGCTCAAACGGTCAGAAACAGACTCCATGAGGGTGGTATGAGGGCCCGACGTCCACAGGTGGGGGTTGTGCTTACAGCCCAACACCGTGCAGGACGTTTGGCATTTGCCAGAGAACACCAAGCTTGGCAAATTCGCCACTGGCGCCCTGTGCTCTTCACAGATGAAAGCAGGTTCACACTGAGCACATGTGACAGAGTCTGGAGATGCCGTGGAGAACGTTCTGCTGCCTGCAACATCCTCCAGCATGACCGGTTTGGCGGTGGGTCAGTCATGGTGTGGGGTGGCATTTCTTTGTGGGGCCGCACAGCCATGTGCTCGCCAGAGGTAGCCTGACTGCCATTAGGTACCGAGATGAGATCCTCAGAGCCCTTGTGAGACCATATGCTGACACGTGCACATTTGTGGCCTGCTGTAGATCATTTTGCAGGGCTCTGGCAGTGCTCCTCCTTGTACAAAGG
Source organism: Salvelinus fontinalis (assembly GCF_029448725.1). Lineage (NCBI taxonomy): Eukaryota > Metazoa > Chordata > Actinopteri > Salmoniformes > Salmonidae > Salvelinus > Salvelinus fontinalis. The sequence goes on from NC_074665.1 coordinate 85,652,342, forward strand.
CAGAGGTAGCGGTCCTGCTGCTGGGTTGTTGCCCTCCTACCGCCTCCTCCACATCTCCTGATGTACTGGCTTGTCTCCTGGTAGCGCCTCCATGCTCTGGCCATGCTTTTGTCTATTCCATTTGCACAACAGCATGTGACATTTATTGTCAATCAGGACACCAGAAACAAAATTGTAGACCTGCACCAGGCTGGGAAGACTGAATCTGTAATAGGTAAGCAGCTTGGTTTGAAGGAATCAACTGTGGGAGCAATTATTAGGAAATGGTAGACATACAAGACCACTGATAATCTCCCTCGATCTGGGGCTCCACGCAAGATCTCACCCCGTGGGGTCAAAATGATCACAAGAACGGTGAGCAAAAATCCCAGAACCACACGGGGGGACCTAGTGAATGACCTGCAGAGAGCTGGGACCAAAGTAACAAAGCCTACCATCAGTAACACACTACGCCGCCAGGGACTCAAATCCTGCAGTGCCAGACGTGTCCCCCTGCTTAAGCCAGTACATGTCCAGGCCCGTCTGAAGTTTGCTAGAGAGCATTTGGATGATCCAGAAGATTGGGAGAATGTCATATGGTCAGATGAAACCAAAATAGAACTTTTTGGTAAAAACCCAACTCGTCATGTTTGGAGGACAAAGAATGCTAAGTTGCATCCAAGGAACACCATACCTACTGTGAAGCATGGGGGTGGAAACATCATGCTTTGGGGCTGTTTTTCTGCAAAGGGACCAGGACGACTGATCCGTGTAAAGGAAAGAATGAATGGGGCCATGTATCGTGAGATTTTCAGTGAAAACCTCCTTCCATCAGCAAGGGCATTGAAGATGAAACATGGCTGGGTCTTTCAGCATAACAATGATCCCAAACACACCGCCCGGGCAACGAAGGAGTGGCTTCGTAAGAAGCATTTCAAGGTCCTGGAGTGGCCTAGCCAGTCTCCAGATCTCAACCCCATAGAAAATCTTTGGAGGGAGTTGAAAGTCCGTGTTGCCCAGCAACAGCCCCAAAACATCACTAAAACATCACTGCTCTAGAGGAGATCTGCATGGAGGAATGGGCCAAAATACCAGCAACAGTGTGTGAAAACCTTGTGAAGACTTACAGAAAACGTTTGACCTCTGTCATTGCCAACAAAGGGTATATAACAAAGTATTGAGAAACTTTTGTTATTGACCAAATACTTATTTTCCACCATAATTTGCAAATAAATTCATTAAAAATCCTACAATGTGATTTTCTGGATTTTTTTTCTCATTTTGTCTGTCATTGTTGAAGTGTACCTATGATGAAAATTATAGGCCTCTCTCATCTTTTTAAGTGGGACAACTTGCACAATTGGTGGCTGACTAAATACTTTTTTGCCCCACTGTATATCCTGTGTGTATATATATATATACTGTATATACTCTGTGTATATATATACATTTATATACTGTGTGTGTGTGTGTGTATATATATACACACAGTATATATATTTGGCCCCCGTACTTTGAGTATTTATTTTCATATGTATATATGAAAATAAATACTAGAAAGACATATATATGAAAATAAATACTCAAAGGGGGGGGGGGGGATCAAAGAAAATCACCTGCCGGCCACCTATTGGGGAACCCTGCTATATGCATTTCTTGGAGTCAAGGCCTCCAGGAAAAACCCAAGCACAGGGGTTTACTACCAAGTTCTGTGTAGGGTAGCATGCAACATTTTGCTGTTGTCTGTCACAATGTCAAAAGAGAGACATGAACATTATCAGAATGGAAAGTTGTCATTTAAAGCTGTCACACAGCATTCCCAGCTTGTGTTCCCTTTACACACAAAATGAAGATATTATCATCTCCAACATTCCAAATTGTCCAGATTCCGACGGCATGGCCCGTCGACTATGTGCTCTCCATCCTCCTGAAACAACATACACAATCCCTCCTTCCTTCTTCTCCTCTTTACTTTTGGACCCATTTCAAAATGGCCCTGTAATAACCAAAACTATGAAATTCTATGGAAAACCAGAAAGTGATTCTGAAAGGCCAACAGTAGAGCCTTCTTTCCCCCTGCAGCGTGAGTCACTTTATGAAAATATAGAAAAGCAGTGAGATTTTTGTCAGTGGGCTATTTCAGAATACAATTTGGAGGACGGGGAGGTCGGCTGTGGATCGATGTGGGATAAATGTCTGGAGGTAGTCCAACAGTAGAGGAGAAGACAATGAGGATCTTTTTTTTCAGGGAGAACTCTAGTCTCTCTCTCTTTATCACTCTCTCTCTACCTCAAAACCTCCAACATATCAGCAACAAAGTTAACACTCAACCCCAGCCAACATCAGAAAAACAACAACAAATGCTGCATTATGGGAACACGGAGAAACAGGCCTCATGTTCGTCACTTGTGAGGCCATCATTGACAAGCAGCTCTTAGAGGTTTACATTAGCCACTAAAGGAGGTTCTAAAAAGTGTCTGATCGCTAGAAAAGGGGTCACAGGGTGGAAGGTGATGATGGTACATAGGGGTACCTTGACATAAAAATGTAAAACACAGGGGCCTCTGCAGGTTACTTACAGTCAGGGCCCAGTGCTGATTTAGGATCAGATCTCCCCTGTCCATGTAAGGGGGATACCTAGTCAGTTGTACAACTGAATGCATTCAACTGAAATGTGTCTTCTGCATTTAACCCACCCCCTCTAAATCAGAGAGGTGCGGGGGGCTGCCATAGCTTTTTACCTTGTCAGCTTAGGGATTTGATCCAGCAACCTTTCGGTTACGGCCCCAACACTAACCACTAGGCTACCTGCTGACCCTCTGATCTTATTCATTACAATCTAAAAGGCAAAACTAATCCTAGATCAGCACTCATACTCTGAAACGCTTTGTGAATATGGGCCCTGGGCTCCACACGGTCTGTTGATCCCAATTCATTCCCTGCCAATCTTTACGTCCCTCTTGGCCCCGAGTAGGTCGTCACTAGTTAACACAGCCACGAAGCCATAATTGTTAAATGGTGCTGTTGCTATGTTAACTAGTGACAAACCCCTAAGCAAACCTTCGTTAGCAGATCTGTAAGGTGTAGCTCCACCTCATACTTCCCCAATACCCTTTAGATCAGCTGGGGCTAAGAGGGAGAGAATGAATTGGGACGGGCTGTGGCTGTCACTCACCACTTCTCGTTTCAGTAGGTGTCAACATAGGGATATGGTTGGCTGAGGGATTTCATAACCATACAAACACCCTGGCCTGGAGCAGTCAGCTTTCTAACAAACACTGTGTCATTTAACAAACTTTTCTCACTTGATCCTTTGAAGAAAGAAAGCTTTCTTTAAAAACATGTTACTGAAAAACAAGCTTTCATTGTGACAGGACACACACTGCAGGTGCATGCGGTTGTAGAGTTCACCAGGTGGTCCTACATAACTGCCTTCACAACATTAACAGCCTATAGCCCTCTGTGGAACAGATTGGGTTTATTCACGCAAGTCAGGAACACATTAATACTGTATAGTAGTCCCTACACCCCATCATTTGTCAGTGAAGAAAAAGACAAATGTCACTTTAAAAATATAAGATTCAAATACCATAAAAAAACTGCTTGGCCTGGTTATCAAAAGGATGTCCTAAAACCCCCTCATGGTAAATACAGTATATGTAAATGTTCTATGAGCGGTTTCTCTGACTTCGGATGAAAATTAGTTAGTCTTTGCTATCTGCGGCACACGAACAGCTGTGCAAATGGAACATCTCATTCCACTAGACTAAAACAGGGGTTCCCTTTCCAGCATTGGGTAACATCCAGCGCCCCCCCTGCGCGCACAAGCACTGTTCATGAAACAAACTGTTCACACCCCTCGTTGGTGGAGAGAATTTTGCAGGTTTAAAGCTAATTGTCTTGCAAGTCTATACATTTTGCCGCGTATTCATGTGATATGTGACCAAAAAATTACAATATCTATAGGCACATTTTTTTTTTACAGCTGACTTGGGCTACTTGATCTGGACACTTCTGACAAGTTACAAATAGCTCTCTAAGGTATGCAATGACTTTCAAGAGTAAGTTTAAAGCCGGACTGAGTTCCTTTTATATCAAAAAAATAACATTGGTTTGGTAAGAAATCTTCCAGGACAGTTAAATCTGACTGAGGGAACAGAGTCCTGCCAGAAGGTACAGTATACCACGTCATATCATGATGATCACACATCTGCCTGACTAGATCATGGCTGGGTTCAGGACACTGAAATAACCAAGATCTTATAATGATCAGTGGTTATAATATTTTCCTGTGACTGCAGTAATACAAAAACATATTGGTAAAATAAACCTGTTTTATTTACAATTAAATTAACCATTGTATTGCAATAACCATCAGAAATACAGATTATCTTTCTCTCCAAGTCAACAGAAGTAAAAAGACATACAGGCAAATGTATATGTGCTTCCCAAATGGCACCGATCTAGTGAGTTACTTTTGACCAGGGTGAATAGGGCTCTGGTCAAAAGTAGTGCACTCTATAGGGAGCCATTTCAGAAGCAGCCCTGGAATGAAATGTTCAAGCATAGTTCTGAAGACAAACCTTCCAAAAATAGGTACAAGGCAAAAAATATTCAGTCACCTGGTGACTTAGGAAACAACAGGACTAACAGTCAGCCAAAACCAGACTGTTCTGTGGAAATAACAGACAAGTGAATACAGTCGTAGGCTACATGACAGGGAAAGAATGAGCATGAAGGCGGCCAGGGTCTGAGTAAGAGGAAGTATCTAAATCTCTACAAGTTAAGAAAAGCTCCAAATACACTAGGCCTGATTCCCAAACGGACCCCTAGACCCTACTGCCTACACACGAGATCTGAGGGGTAAGATTGGAAAGTCTAGGGGGTAAGGATTAGGGGTTGTTTCTGGACAGGTCCTAGGATATAGTTGGAGTTGAGAACGAGTAAATGGACAACCCACTAACCTTGTGCCTAGTCTGCAGAGGACAACATCATGAACCAATCCAACATCAACCCACTAACCTTGTGCCTAGGCTGCAGAGGACAACACGGACCAATCCAACATAAACTCCTCGTGCCTATCCAAGGTCCTAAACGATATCATAACCTCCATCGATAAAAGACAGCACTGTGCAGCCGTCTTCATCGACCTGACAAAGGCTTTCAACTCTGTCAATCACCACATTCTTATTGGCAGACTCAACAGCCTCTCAAATGACTGCCTCGCCTGGTTCACCAACTACTTCTCAGATCGATTTCACACACTGAACTCTGAGGGCCTGTTGTCCCGGACCTCTGGCAGTCTCTATGGGGGTGCCACATGGTTCAATTCTCAGGCCGACTCTTTTCTCTGTATATATCAATGATGTCGCTCTTGCTGCTGGTGATTCTCTGATCCACCTCTACGCAGACGACACCATTCTGTATACTTCTGGCCCTTCTTTGGACACGGTGTTAACAACCCTCCAGACGAGCTTCAATGCTATACAACTCTCCTTCTGTGGCCTCCAACTGCTTTTAAATCCAAGTAAAATTAAATGCATGCTCTTCAACCGATCGCTGCCCGCACCCGCCCGCCTGACTAGCATCCCTACTGTGGACGGTTCTGACTTTAGAATATGTGGACATCTACAAATACCTAAGTGTCTGGTTGGACTGTAAACTCTCCTTCCAGACTCACATTAAGCATCTCCAGTCCAAAATTAAATATAGAATTGGCTTCCTATTTCGCAACAAAGCCTCCTTCACTCATGCTGCCAAACATACCCCCGTAAAACTGACCATTGGCTGGCCCTCACTACATATTCGTCGTCAAACCCACTGGCTCCAGGTCATCTATAAGTCTTCGCTAGGTAAAGCCCCGCCTTCTCAGCTCACTGGTCACCATAGTCTGTTTTGCACCCCAGTATCTCTACTTGCACATCTATCACTCCAGTGTTAATGCTAAATTGTAATTATTTCACCTCAATGGCCTATTTATTGCCTTAACTCCCTAATCTTACTACATTTGCACAATCTGTGTTGTTTTTGTCGCACTGCTTTACTTTATCTTGGCCAGGTCGCAGTTGTAAATGAGAACTTGTTCAACTGGCCTACCTGGTTAAATAAAGATTGGGAATGTTGGTCCACATGAAACTAACACCCCTACATTTGTGCCGTCTCATACACCGTAACACGCATATGAAGACTTCAACAGACACCATCTAATTGGCACCAGTACCAGAACCTTCTCATAAATGACAGACAACAAATGGGTACTTTGAAAGTGTTCAACTATTACAAAACATAGGGATTGGGATAGCTATGTTGGATTCATACCAACATCCCCTTTTCAATGGAAAACAAATGCAGGAATCATCATTTCCAATAGTTTCTCCTTTAAAATGAGTTAAGGTAAAGACAGCAAATCAGGGATCAAATTAAAAACACACAATAACAATATCCCCATAAATGAACCAATAGAGTAAACTAGAGGCTTTAGCACATATACAAAAAGAAATAATTTAACTAGGCAAGTCAGTTAAGAACAAATTTCTGTTTAATATGACAGCCTACCCCGGCCAAACCCTAACCCGGAGGACGCTGGGCCAATTGTGCGCTTCCCTATGGGACTCCCAATCACAGTCAGTTGTTAGATTCCAGGCTGTATCACCAGGGTCTGTAATGACACCTCTAGCACTGAGACGCAGTGCCTTAGACCGCTGTGCAACTCAGGAGCAAGGTGGAAGTACACTTAAACAAGAAATAACAAGAACCAATATTAGTCCCAAATGGCACCCTATCCTCTGTATAGTGCACTACTTTATACCAGGGCCAATAGGGCTCTGGTCAAAAGTAGTGCACTATATAGGGAATATGATACCATTTTGGGCACACACAATGTGGGAAATAAAAAGTAAAGGGAGGGAACCAGGAAAAAAATAAAATATGTTTTATCACATACACCAGATGGGTGCAGTGCAATGTGTTGTTTTACATGGTCAGCCATAGTAATACGGAGCTCCTGGGTTCTATAATTGCCATGGTGCCTAGTGGCAGCCTCGGCAGAGAACTCATGTACATATGTAATCATATTTAATATTTTGTACCAAGTTTTTAATTTTTCAATAGCTGAATGAGTGCAGATCAAGTCTTGATATCATGAATTTGATTCATGCCTGTAAATTGTAGTGGTGTAAAGTACTTAAGTAAAAATACTTTAAAGTATTGCTTTTTGGGGTATCTGTACTTTACCATTTATATTTTTGCCAACTTTTACATTTACTCCACTACATTCTTAAAGAACCCTACTGCCTCTGATCTGGCAGACTCACTAAACACACATGCTTCATTTGTAAATTATGTCTAAGTGTTAGTGTGCCCCTGGCTATCTGTAAATTAAAAGAAAATGGTGCCATCTGGTTTGCTTAATATAAGGAATTTTAAATGATTTATCCTTTTGATACTTAAGTATATGTTAGCAATTACATTTAATTTTGATACTTGAGGAAAAGTATTTAGTTCTAAATATACTTATGTAGTATTTTACTGGGTGATTTTTACTTGAGTCATTTTCTATTATGGTATCTTTACTTTTATACAAGTATGATAATTGGGTACTTTTTCTATCACTATGAAATGTATGTAAATCAGCATTGTCAACAAGCTAGGTAATGCTAGCTAGCCAGTGTGCTTTCATTTGAGTTACACCAATGACTCAGGGTTGCTTTTCACCAACGGTGATCCAGTAGGCAGTGGGACAGCTGTTCATTACTCAGGAGGATACTTCTGAAGTGATGACTGTACTCTTTGGGGATCTCAACCTTCATCACATAGTCCCAGAGAATCTGCAGACGGAGGAGACGCCCTGATGACATGGAGCTGCCGGCCTACCTGCCTGCCCTTGGACATGCTGACCAGACCACCACCGCTGCTGACCATCTAGCTATGAGCTTCCAGATCCTCTCATGAGAGCAGCTGTCCATCTGGAGGTTTCAGGAAGCACTCAGACTTGACCCATCTACTGTTGTAGACTATATCTCTAAATAAATGCTTGTTGGTTATTTTGCTTAACAAGCACTTTGAGATTCTGTCTAATGAAAAGCACTATAGAAGCTGAATAAATTATTATTCATTATAACTTCTCAATACCATGGGCCTCAAATTCAGTACTGCCTCTACCAACCAACCTCAGGGGTGCATCAGTGATGCGAAACTTTCTGAACATCAATAGCAGATAGAACAGGGAATTGTGTCAGCTCTAGTCATTATTTTTGACAGACAATCAGATTGGTTCTATACAATACATTTATATCTGAACAGACCCCAGCCCTGCAATCCTACACTTACATCAACACTTCTGTTTAGTACTGCGTAACTCACACTAAACGAATGAATCCTGTGTCCCAGCCTAGAAAACACAATGCAGACAACTCCCCCACACACACAAAACACATCACATTATACTTTGGTTAGGAAGCAATAAAGCTTCACTCAGTGAGATATAATAAATACTATATACACACACACACCTCTGAATTACCATCCATCAAAATAACACGTTGGTCATATATTACGTAATGTATCCAATTGGTGTAGAAATAATATACCAGCTTGTTCCCCTCTCCAAGATACAGTATAAAGTCAAGTTTAGTGGGCAAAAAGGTAACTATGCATACAGTCTAACGTCCAGTTCTCTTTTTAATCACAAAAACTGTCCCAAATGGCATCCTATTCCCTATACACATTATAGTCATTTAGCAGATGCTCTTATCCAGAACAACTGACAGAAGTGAGTGCATACACCTTCATACTTAATCGTACTGGACCACCTGTGGGAATCGAACTCACAATCCTGGGGTTGCAATCGCCATGGTATACCAACTGAGCCACACGGGTCCATAGTTCCCTACATTTGACCATTACCCCATAATGACGAAGTGAAAAGAGGATTTCAGAAATGTTTGCAAATGTATGAAACAAACAAAAAATACCGTATTTAAGTATTCATACCCTTTGCTATCAGACTTGAAATTGAACTCCGGTGCATCCTGTTTCCATTGATCATCCTTGAGATGTTTCTACAACCTGGAGTCCACCTGTGGTAAATTCAATTGATTGGACATGATTTGGAAAGGCACACACTAGTCTATATAAGGTCCCACAGTTGACAGTGCAAGTCAGAGCAAAAACCAAGCCATGTTGTCGAAGGAATTGTCCTCCTGCTCCAGAGTGCTCAGGACTTCAGACTGGGGCAAAGGTTCAGCTAACAGGACAACGACCCTAAGCACACAACCAAGACAATGCAGGAGTGGCTTCGGGACAAGTCTCTGAATGTCCTTGAGGGACCCAGCCAGAGCCTGGACTTGAACCCAACCTACCATCACTTTAGACCGTAAAAAAAACTGTGCAGCGACACTCCTCATCCAACCTGACAGAGCTCGAGAGGATCTGCAGACAAGAATGGGAGAAACTCCCTAAGTACAGGAGTGGCAGGCTTGTACTGTCAAACCCAAGAAGACTCGAGGCTGTAATCTCTGCCAAAAATGCTTGAACAAAGTTCTGAGTAAAGGGTCTGAATTCTTATGTAAATGTGATAGTTCAGTTATTTTATTTTGCTAAACATGATAAAAACCTATTTTCATTTAGTCATTATGGGGTATTGAGTGTAGGTTGACGAGGGGGGAAAAAACGATTTAATCCATTTTAGAATACGGCTGTAACATAACAAAATGTGAAAAAAAGTCCAGGAGTCTGAATACTTTCCAAAGGCACTGAATAGGGAATAGGGTGCACTTTGGGACACACCAATTGTTATGTCTTGGTTTGTGTAGAGGGTGAAAGGGCTAAATACATTAGGGCACACCGCAGCAAAAACGTTTTGCAACGGAAAACTATAACCAGCATTTCTTATTGGACAAGTTCAGGTGGTACCTCCTATTTAAATCAGTTTTCTTCCATTTGATACCCAATGAATAGGACCCTGCTGATCGCCAAGTCAGAGGTGTTAAGCCCCAGTAGTGTTGTAGACAGAGGTCTGACTCTCAGCCTAAACAGGCCTAGGACGGAAGAGGTGTCGCGCTCCAGGTGATCTGTCTCTTCCATGCCATGCAGGAGGAACCAATCTCAGGAGGAAGAGATGCTCTGCATCCATCGTGCGTAGTAGGAAGATTTCCCATGTTACTCCATCTTGGACATTTCATATTTTGTAGTCATGATTTCCTGGGTAAGGAATACAGTGAAGAAAAAAAATATATATATATCTCTCTCTATAATACCATAGTGGCTATACATATAAAATTGCCTACTGAGAATGTAATAACATTATAGGAAATGCACAGTAAAATAAACCATATATACTGAGTTACAAAACATTAGGGGAATTAGGGGAAACCTAGTCAGTTGTACAACTGAATGCATTCAACTGAAATGTGTCTTCCGCATTTAACCCAACCCCTCTGAATCAGAGAGGTGCGGGAGGCTGCCATAATCGACATCCACGGCGCCCGGGAAACAGTGGTTTGACTGCCTTGCTCAGGGGCAGAACAGATTTTTACCATGTCAGCTCGGGGATTCAATCCAGCAACCTTTCAGTTACTGGCCCAACACTCTAACCACTAGGCTACCTGCCGCCCTTATTAGGAAAGCCTTCCTAATATTTAGTTGTCTCCTCCTTTTGCCCTCAGAACAGCCTCAATTCGCCGAGGGCATGGACTCTACAAGGTGTCTCAAGCGTTCCACAGGGATGCTGGCCCATGCTGACTCCAATGCTTCCCACAGTTGGCTGGATGTCCTTTGGGTGTTGGACCATTCTTGAAACACACGGGAAACTTGAGCGTGAAAAACCCAGCAGCATTGCAGTTCTTGACACACCGGTGAGCCTGACACCTACTGTTCAAAGGCACTTAAATCTATCTGCCTTGCCCATTCACCCTCTGAATGGCACACATACTCAATTTTCTCAAGGCTTAAAAATCCTTCGTTAACCAATCTCCAACCCTTCGTCTACACTGACTGAAGTGGATTTAACAAGTGACATCAATAAGGGATCATATCTTTCACCTGATAGCACATGCCATGGAAAGAGCAGGTGTCCTTAATATTTTGTATCCTCAGTGTATTTTGCCATTGACAGAAATGACCCCGTGTTAAAAATATACACACCTCATCTGAATCAAGAAGGACAGGCAACGCTCTACAATGGAGGAAAATAAGGAGAAAACATTTGTTTTTATGAAACCACCACCTAATAAATGGTGACCACTTTACACCAGGATTTCCCAAACTCGGTCCTGGGGACCCCAAGTGGTGCAGGTTTTGGTTTTTATCCTAACACTACACAGCTGATTCACATGATCAAAGCATGATGTTTAGTTGGTTATTTGAATCAGCTGTGTAGTGCTAGGGTAAAAACCAAAACGTGCCCCAGGACCGAGTTTGGAAAACGCTGCTATAAACACACCTGCTATTTGGTGTTGATAAAAATATGTATTGATAAGTGATGCTTACACATCTGTTAGAGAGGTAGGAATGTTCTCTTCCACCCACTTCAAGTCTTCATCCTGGACAGGTGGGAAAGAGTGAAAATAAAAGAGAAAAGTGAACTACTCAACGCTGCCCTCTGTTGTTTGAACTCAGATGTCATTCACTAGACTAAAAATACTGAACAAAAACATAAAACGCAACAATTTTCGTAATTTACAGGTCATATAAGGAAATCAGTCAATTGAAATAAATTCATTAGGCCCTAATCAATGGATTTTCACATGCCTGGGAGGGCATAAGCCCATCCAATTGGGAGCCAGGCCTACCCACTTGTGGGCCAGCCAATCAGAATTAGTTTTTCTCCACAAAAGGGCTTTATTATAGACAGAAACACTCCTCAGTTTATCAGCTGTCCGGGTGGCTTGTCTCAGTCAATGCAGCAGGTGAAGAAGCCAGATGTGGAGGTCCTGGGCTAGTGTGGTTACACGTGGTCTGCGGTTGTGAGGCCAGATGGACATACTACCAAATTCTCTAAAATTACATTGGACGCGGAATATAGTAGAGAAATTAACATTTAATTATCTGCCAATAGCACTGGTGGTCATTCCTGCAGTCAGCATACCAATTGCACGCTTCCTCAAAACTTGAGACATCTGTGGCATTGTGTTGTGACAAAACTGCACATTTTAGTGGCCTTTTATTGCCCCCAGCACAAGGTGCACCTGTGTAATGAAGCTGTTTAATCAGCTTCTTGATATGCCACACCTGTCAGGTGGATGTATTATCTCGGCAAAGGAGAAATGCTCACAAACAGGGATGTAAACAAATTTGTGCACAAAATTTGAGAAGCTTTTTGTGGTTTTATTTCATCTCATGAAACCAACACTTTACATGTTGCGTTTATATTTGTGTTCAGTATATACAGTAGATGGTCATCTGTTCTGCTGGTAGGAGGCTTGAATTGCATCACAGGTCAGAGCAAACATTTGAGTGTCAGTTACCTGAAAGTCGAGCTTTATTGACTGACAGAAAAGGTTGGCTTGTTGGTATGCTGTATTTCTATGTGGAGATATTGTTCATATTGATTGGATTATTTGAAATGGACTTAATTCCCCGAGGGAACAAATCAAGTTGTATTAATTGAATTGAAGGTTTGATACTAACCGGGTTAGATCCTGAAGGCTTGGCTGAGCCGTTTGTCTCACTCTTAAAGTTGGAGGCTCTCAGCTTTATGCCATCAGCTGTGTGTGTGTTTAGAGAAACACGGAGAGAACGATCACCAAGGTTCAAACACATTATCACTAAAGAAGTTAAACAAAAACAGACTGCATGTACAGTACCTAAATTAGCTGACACCAGGAACTCCTCAATCTCCTCATCGTCAGAGTCATCCATCAATGGAGTGAACGCATATCTGAGGAGAACAAAGGAAGAGTTACAAATTATGAACAGTTACAAAGCCTTAAATTGTTATAAAGCTCCAGAACATTTAGAGAAAGGCTGTGTAAGTTTGTGTTTCCTCTGAAGCTTTGAAGAGTGGTAAGGTGAGGCACTTTCTCCCTGACTGACTGTTGGTAGTTTGATATGTCAACATATTGCCATTGATAAATCTACAGCACACTCAACAAGGTAGCTAAGGTGCAATACATTTTGATTTGGCGTTCTCCATTACAACAAGGTCCACATATAGTATGAGGACACACACACGTTTGATATTACGATCCTTGTGGGGAATTCCAGTACCCACGAGGATAGCCACACACACCATGTAACCTCACCTCTGGTTGTTAGCAGAGGGTCTCCATAAGAACATGATAACCAGCAGTATGATGGAGAACAGGAACCTCCAGAAGGCATCATCTACCCACAACTCCACCCAGTCCTGTTATATGGAATAATACAAACAATATGTCAGCCATGATACTATTCAATACATGACCCAATATGGCTGTATTGAGCTGGTATTTTTTATTTTTTTTTATTTTTTTTTTACAATATGTTGATTCAATACCTTAAGTCCTCAACAGTGAAAATCATGTTTTCATCAAATTGAATGATATTTGGATGAAACCAGTTGGATGAAACCAGTACCAGTTCAAAGAAAGGTGACCCAAGTTTGAAAAAGGACTGTAGCTGGTACACTGACAAAGTTGATCATAAAGGTACTGGTCCCCTTGAGCTGTGTCAAGTCCCTGGATTCAGGAGGCAGGCATTAACAAGGATTTACTTGCCGGTTTTATGACGTTGCATAAAGCTGCATCACGTGCGTCTACACCTTGCTTTGTTTACAAACCAGTGGGTTGTGGGTTTGATTCCCACGGGGGACCAGTATGGGGGAAAAGTATGAAAACGTATGCACTCACTACGGCAAGTGGCTCTGGATAAGAGAGTCTGCTAAATGACAAATGTCAATGTAAATCTCAAGCAGAATACTGGTAACCTTTCATCTGTGGCGTGACTGATAGTTACAGCTAGTCAAGCTACAGCTAGTCAAGCTACAGCTGGTCAAGCTACAGCTCACATTGAGGCAAATAACACTGAAACATGCATGAGAGCACCGGCTGTTCCGGATGACTGTGTGATCACGCTCTACGCAGCCGATGTGAGAGAGACCTTTTAACAAGGCCGCAGAGCCAGATGGATTACCAGGACGTGTACTGCGAGCATGCGCTGACCAACTGGCAAGTGTCTTCACTGACATTTTCAACATCTCACTGTCTGAGTCTGTAATACCAACATGTTTCAAGCAGACCACCATAGTCCCTGTGCCCAAGAACACTAAGGTAACCTGCCTAAATGACTACCAAACCATAGTAGCCGTGAAGTGCTTCAAAAGGCTGGTCATGGCTCACAACGCCACTATCCCAGAAATCCTAGACCCACTCCAATTTGCATACCACCCCAACGGATCCACAGATGATACAATCTCTATTGCACTCCAAACTGCCCTTTCCCACCCGGACAAAAGTAACACCTATGTGAGAATGATATTCATTGACTACAGCTCAGCGTTCAACACCATAGTGCCCTCAAAGCTCATCAATAAGCTAAGGACCCTGGGACTAAACACCTCCCTCTGCAACTGGATCCTGGACTTCCTGACAGGGCGCCCCCAGGTGGTAAAGGTAGGTAACAACACATCTGCCATACTGATCCTCAACACAGGGGCCCGACAGGGGTGCGTGCTCAATCCCCTCCTGTACTCCCTGTTCACTCATGACTGCACGGCCAGGCGCGACTCCAACACCATCATTCATTTTGCCGATGACACAACAGTGGTAGGCCTGATCACTGACAACACAGCCTATAAGGAGGAGGCCTGGCTGTGCGGTGCCAGGACAACAACCTCTCCCTCAACGTAATCAAAACAAAGGAGATGATTGTGGACTACAGGAAAGAGGACCGAGCACACCCCCAATCTCATCGACGGTGCTGTAGTGGAACAGGTTGAGAGCTTCAAGTTCCTTGGTGTCCACATCAAACATGGTCCAAGCACACCAAGACAGTCGTGAACAGGGCACGACAAAACCTATTCCCCCTCAGGAGACTGAAAAGATTTGGCATGGGTCCTCATTGAGAGCATCCTGACTGGTTGCATAACTGCCTGGTACGGCAACTGCTCAGCCTCCGACCGCAAGGCGCCAGAGGGTAGTGTGAATGGCCCAGTACATCACTGGGGCAAAGCTTCCTACCATCCAGGACCTCTATACTAGGTGGTGTCAGAGGAAGGCCCTAAAAATTGTCAAAGACTCCAGCCACCCCAGTCATAGACTGTGCTCTCTGCTACCGCATGGCAAGCGATACCGGAGTGCCAAGTCTAGATCCAAGAAACTTCTAAACAGCTTCTACCCCCAAGCCATAAGACTCCTGAACATCTAATCAAATGGCTACCCAGACTATTTGCATTGCCTGGAACCTTTAAGAAATGCACAGAGCAGTCAAACTTGATATGACACAACTGGACCATTTGCTGCCATTACAAGAAGACATACTCACAGATTGACAGTCGGCTAGTCTGAATTTTTTCGTCGTCCACACCATGAAAATGATTGAAGCTGAAGGTGGGAAAAAAAATACAACCAAAACTGCATCAGATCATTTCCATTCAATTGTGAGACTAATTCTGAATAGTTTGGCAACACTGTCTATGAAGTAGGCTACATACGTATACCACTTTATAACGTTGTTCATAATGCCTTCTACAGTAATAGTGTGTTATGATACTCATGAACTATAAAAACATGAAAATGGTCTTCCTGGCTGTACTCACCTATAATGGCGAAGATGAGTGTGTTTGTGAAATGTCTGTAGAGAGACAGCTTCACTGGGTTTCTTCTCAGCTTCAGTGTCTTTATAGTGTGAGCCAGGCTCACAAATATGTTAGGAGGCAGTCAAGGAAACAGCGGCTGGGCTTCACAGTATGTAACTAACAGACCGAATGAATGAATGAGACTGAATCATGGAAGAACCTAGCAAAAATCAGCAGGGATGATAACATGCAAGTTGTACAGATGATGCCCAGGGCATGGATAGCGGCCAAGGGCAAGGCCCAGACCTCTACTATCAGACCTCCAGGTTAGCGTGCAAGAATAGATTATTTGCCCTCATGCAGAGACCCTTTGGTTTGGCCCAGGGAGGGACGGTGTAGCCCTGGGTAGGGACCATGGATAGGGGGGGGGGGGGGGGGGGGACAGAGAAGCCTCAAACAGGGCTATCAGCACACAAAAGGATATCCACCAGCAGAGAGAAGAGTCAAGCAGAGCCAGAGGAATGTTGGCCAACAGAGCCAGGTCAGAGTCTTTCGCCTGAGAGGAAGAAAGGAGAAAGGGATGGAGAGAGACAGGATGGACAGACAGGTGGGAATAATAGGGGGGGGGGGGGGGGAGAAGACAGAAGGTGAAAGTGATGGAGAGTGAGTGGGGGAGAGAAAAATAACAGCAGTAACCAAAGAAAATCACCTACTGAAACTTGATTTAATATACAATATAAGTTTACAACCCAAACTGTACAAGATACATTATAACCCCAGCTCCTAGACTATCAGTGATAATCATTAGTAAGCAACACAAAAAGATGTCATTCTGTTACACTGATAGACAAGTGATACAGCCAAGTAGGCCATTAAGTTATGATAGACCACTAGAGGTGCATTATGGGGTAATTATTATAAATAAGGAAGGATATGAACCAGATGATACAGAAGTCCATCAATGCTAGAACAATGGATGTGATGAGGGCGGGGCCATTGTCACGAACCTTTAGTGAATACATACACACATATTGAACATAATTCCCATAACACACACATTAGAAAAACAGCACGCCATCTAGAAATGAAGGTTCAAAATGCAAGGTCCCCGGAGGTAAGCAAGCTCAGGAATACGCCTTACCCCAGTGATCCTAAGCACACCTTCGATGGCAGCAAAGGCAAAGTACAGCACACCTAGTCCCACCACTCTGTGCATCACTGTACCCAGTCGAGGTCTGATGGAAAACGTACACAACGCAGGAAAAATGACTAAATACATACAGCACGATAACGTCACTGGGGTCACATATCAAAGGACAGGGAGTAAGAGTTTGTGACGACCTTTATTTTCTCAACTTACTTGACTATACCATATCCCAGACTGACTATAATGACCAGCAGCCGTGCCAGGGTTCTCTTCAGGGCAGAGATGAGCTCAGCAAAGATCAACAGGCCTGGAGCTGAAATCAACATCCACATTGGAATTAATTCTCTCTCACACGAGACAGAAAAACTCTCGCTCAGAATAATAACACTCCCTAAACCTCCCCCTTGGCCCTAAGCCTGCGATGTTTGCAAATCTGTAAGGTAGAATTAATATGGTGGACTCTCCACCACTATACTGCTGATACCTATCCAGACCCTTCAGATCTGCCAACATTGAAAGGTTAGGACCAAGGGGTAGGGAGGGAATTGGGACCAGATCAACATGATCCGTTCCACCATGCTACTATACAGAGGATCTTAGTACTTTCTTTAAACCAGTCAGACAACAGAGTTAGGTGTAATAGTAGTGTAGACTTACAAGCTGCCCCAACACCGTTGGTGTTCTCGTACTCAGCACAGAACACAGCCTTCTCCACCATGCCCAGAAAGATGACTCCAGCTATCCAGAACTGGATCCTCAGTAAGTCCTTCCAGTAGCAGGCAGCCCACAGGAACCAGAGTAACGCATACAGGATGTACACTGTACACATCACCATATAGAACTGAGAGAGACACAAAGGGTGAGCGTGAGGGAGAAAAATATTGGTTGTTCCAGTAGAAGGCTGAAGACATGAACCAGAGTAACACGCACACAGGATGTACACATCACCATGTTGAACTGAGATGCGTGTTAAAACAAGATAACACACAAGGTATTTTTCTGAACAAACCACAAGGTCCTGTACGGTTCAGTTAGTAGAGCATGGCACTAGCAACGGCAGGATTGTGTGCTTGAATGCTTTCGATGAAAGTCAGCTAATATATTATTACATGAAGACAACACAAAACAGGCGTCTGATATCTATGACAACGATTAACCCTACAATGTATGTGTGACTCGGGACAAGCACTGGAAATGAGCGTGAGCTAAAATGTCATGGTGCAATGCATCCCACTGTTAATTCAATGTGTCACTGACTATGTTTAATTGTATGTATACTCACGATCATGAGAGGCCATTCCGTGATGGAGATGTAGCCGTGGGTTCCTTTCATTACGACGTTGACTGGAAAAATAAGGAGTATACATCAGCTACATCAGCTATCCAAAACACAATAATTAGGGTTACAATATACAATAAACTTCCTGTGGCGTACTGCATTAGCATCGAATATTCCCAGCGATATGCAACTTTTCAGGGAAGTCAGGAACCAATACACGCAGTCAGTTAGGAACGCAAAGGCTAACTTTTCAAACAGAAATTTGCATAACTCCAAAAGGTTTTGTGACACTAAAGTGTAGAATAAGAGCACCTCCTCCCAGCTACCCACTGCACTGAGGCTAGGAAACACGGTCACCACCGATAAATCCACGATCATTTCAATAAGCATTCCTCTACTGCTGGCCATGCTTTCCTCCTGGCTACCCCAACCCCGGCCAACAGCTCCGCACCCCCCGTAGCTACTTGCCCAAGCCTCCCCAGCTTCTCCTTCACCCAAATCCAGATAGCAGATGTTCTGAAAGAGCTGCAAAACCTGGAACCGCACAAATTAGCTGGGCTAGACAATCTGGACCCTCTCTTTCTAAAATTATCCACCGCCATTGTTGCAACCTCTATTACCAGTCTGTTCAACCTCTCTTTCGTATCGTCCGAGATCCCTAAAGATTGGAAAGCTGCCGCGGTCATCTCCCTCTTCAAAGGGGGTGACACTCTAGACCCAAACTGTTACAGACCTATATCTATCCTGCCCTGCCTTTCTAAAGTCTTCGAAAGCCAAGTTAATAAACAGATCACTGACCATTTCGAGTCCCACAGTACCTTCTCCGCTGTGCAATCCGGTTTCCGAGCTGGTCACGGGTGCACCTCAGCCACGCTCAAGGTACTAAACAATATCATAACCGCCATCGATAAAAGACAGTACTGTGCTGCAGTCTTCATCGACCTGGCCAAGGCTTTCAACTCTGTCAATCACCGCATTCTTATCGGCAGACTCAATAGCTTTGGTTTCTCAAATGACTGCCTCACCAACTACTTCTCAGATTTCAGTGTGTCAAATCGGAGGACCTGCTGTACGGACCTCTGGCAGTCTCTATGGGGGTACCCCAGGGTTAAATTCTCGGGCCAACACTGTTCTCTGTATATATCAACGATGTCGCTCTTGCTGCAGGTGATTCCCTGATCCACCTCTATGCAGACGACACCATGCTGTAAAGATCTGGCCCTTCTTTGGACACTGTGTTAACAAAGCTCCAAAACGAGCTACAATGCTAGTAAAACTAAATGCATGCTTTTCAACCGATCGCTTCCCGCACCTGCCCGCCCGACTAGCATCACTACTCTGGACGGTTCTGACTTTAGAATATGTGGACAACTACAAATACCTAGGTGTCTGGCTAGACTGTAAACTCTCCTTCCACTCATATTAAACATCTCCAATCCAAAATAAAATCTAGAACGGGCTTTCTATTTCACAACAAAGCCTCCTTCACTCACGCCGCCAAACATACCCTCGTAAAACTGACTATCCTACCGATCCTCGACTTCGGCAATGTCATTTACAAATTAATCCTCAACACTCTACTCAGCAAACTGGATACAGTCAATCACAGTGCCATCCGTTTTGTCACCAAAGCCCCATATACCACCCACCACTGCGACCTGCTGGCCCTCGCTACATATTTGTCGCCAGACCCACTGGCTCCAGGTCATCTATAAGTCTTTGCTAGGTAAAGCTCTGCCTCATCTCAGCTCACTGGTCACGATAACAACACCAACACATAGCACGCGCTCCTGCAGGTATATCTCACTGGTCATCCCCAAAGCCAACACCTCCTTTGGCCACCTTTGCTTCCAGTTCTTTGCTGCCAATGACTGGAACAAATTGCAAAAAAATTAAACATTTAATTAAAAAAATAAAATTGCTGAAGTTGGAGACACATCTCCCTCACTAACTTAAACATCAGCTATCTGGGCAGCTAAACGATCGCTGCAGCTGTACATAGCCCATCTGTAAATAGCCCATCCAATCTACCTACCTCATCCCGATATTGTTTTTATTTACTTTTTCTGCACACCAGTATATCTACTTGCACATCATCTGCACATCTGTCACTCCTGTGTTAATTTGCTAAATTGTAATTACTTTGCTACTATGACCTATTAATTACATTACCTCCTCACGCCATTTGCACACACTGTATATATACTTTTTTTCTATTGTGTTATTGACTGTATGTTTGTTTTTTCCATGTGTAACTGTGTTGTTCGTGTCGCACTGCTTTGCTTTATCTTGGCCAAGTCGCGGTTGTAAATGAGAACTTGTTCTCAACTGGCCTACCTGGTTAAATAAAGGTGAAATAATATATATATATTTTTAAATTGAACATGGAGCAATGTGATCAAAATGGTACAGTAGCCAATGTCCTTTATATCATTTTAATTAGTATTTAGGCTGCCTAAAGAAACTTAATTTTCTTCTTTGTAAGCCTCACAAGCAAGTTTAACATTCCAAGTATTCATTAACTGGGTCATGTTCATTAGGGTAGATCACCGTAAAAATGTTGCAGAGTCTAGCTTGTACTTTCCCGTTACAGTCAA
Source organism: Salvelinus fontinalis (assembly GCF_029448725.1). NCBI lineage: Eukaryota > Metazoa > Chordata > Actinopteri > Salmoniformes > Salmonidae > Salvelinus > Salvelinus fontinalis. Next base: position 85,673,056 of record NC_074665.1, read on the forward strand.
TTCTCTTGTTAGTTCTGGTGGTCCCTCCCTGTTTCAGTCTGTATTCTTCCGTCTGGTGCCTGATGAACACAACCCAGTTGAGGTGCATTGGGTTTAATGTAGTGAACCCACCTGTTAGATTCCAGTTGGCTTCCTGTTTGTTAGACTTAATCACCACCACCAGCAGATAAGGGCCGTCCTTCCACGTGGTGGCGATGACATCATGTTTAAGCGACACACTGCCGTTCTTCAGACCGCCGACTTTGTCGTACTCCTCCATCGTCCACTTCGTGTAGTTTTCATCTGAGCCCTGGGTAGGATTGAACCAACATTTGTTTTGAAAGGAAGTTATATGCATTATGCAATGAAGAACGCAGGAAGTAATGAGAATGTGAAAAGTGATAGTCTGGTTCCAGATCTCTTTGTGCATGCTGTATATGGCCAACTCCAACGGTCATTGACAACAACCTTAGCAACTTCCGAAAGTAAGTGTGTGTGTAAAAAAACTATGCATCATCATAGTGAAACATCATGACCTCATGGTAGCAGCTCACCGGTGCTGCTCCTTCCATGGGAGGGACAACGGGCCGTGGTTCTGCCTTGGCTTTCTGAAACAAAGTTGTCATACAGTAAGTTGTCCGTAAGTCAAACGCAAAGTTCCAAAACAAATTATTCTTCCCAATATATCCTTTTCAAACTATTGAGGCGACCCAAATATTTTGTTTTCACACTTTCCCTTTCAGCACAGTTTTACCTACTATGGAAAAGGAGTAAGCAGGCCAGCTCAGTAGTGTGAAAAGCACTGTAATGTAATGGAACTCATGTATGTAACCTATAAGCCCTTACATTTAGCATTGGGAAGTATCGCAGGTCATTGTTGCAGGTCAAGGGCTTGTGCTTGTGCTCAATGCATTCCCCTTGTCCTAGAGGGTTAGGATCCATACTCTGTCCTCGACTCAGTGGCGTCCTCTCATACATTTCCTTTAAAGTAATGATTTATATTCATATTCAATGTTTCACATCTATTTAATACATTAAATATTCAACCATATTTATTAGTAGTTGAATGTAGGGAGACATACATTCCCTATGAGGAATGATGGGATTTAAAAATAACTCTTACACTTAGTATAGTCAACTGGTAATTCACACCAACTGTCAAAATGTGGCACTACCATAGCAATTCTAAACAAATGAGTCATTACGAAAATGTTCAAGGTATTGATAATGAAAGACGACTACGGCAAACTCACTTTCTGCTCCACGCCCATATGTCAGCCTATAGACATTAAATAGCCTAGAACTTAGTACTAGTCACTTACTGTAATTACTACCTGTACTTTACTTACCTCAATATTATTGAACTCATTGTGACAGGGATAGTATTTCAAGTACCATTGAATGGTAAAAGTCATCTCCTCTGGACAACCAAAGGACACAACTAAAAGAAAAACAATAAATTGGTGTTACAGAGGTAGTTCTTTGGGCGCTTTCATATCCCTTCTGTGATCCGGATCCTGGGAGTGCTTGGTACTCTGTCTGAAACAAATCCTGGACCTGCTAATCTTACCTTTCAATTTGATATCAGTGTCTTTGTACATGGATTTCCTCAAAAGCAATGGTCTTGAGGTCTGAGAAGAAGAGGAAACAGTGTTTACATTAGTTAGATAAACTGAGTGATAGGCCTACACTAGAGTCAGGTCTGATTAATGCCAGCACTGGAACAAAGCACAGGCTGGTGACCTATGTATCCATCCTCTCAGAGTAACAGTGATGGTTTAAGATCAGATCGCAATGAATGAGATTAAAAGGGCAGGGGACCTGATCCTAGATCAGCACTCATTCCTACTCAGACACTTTATATGGGCCCTGGTGACCATTATTGGGAGTCCCTAGGCAGGCAATGGTAGCTCTCATATTACTCTGCAACAGGATATGGTGGTGGACAGACATCTGACCACCTCCATGGAAAAATGGCGTTATGTCCTAATTAGCCTACCTATTCCTTCCTCCTAAAGTGTGCACTTGTTCACTTCACTGACTTGAAAGCAAATGACTGGTAGACACGATGTTTGTCTTACCCCTTCAATTCATTGGACATTGTAACGTTAGCTATATAGTTAATTTGGCAATAGACTTCTGGCATAGCCTAGTTAGCTACATATTCTAATCTGGACATTAGCTAGCTAAATGGTTGTTAGACTTCTCTTATATCGGGGCTAAATTGCAGGCAATGATCTAGCCCAGTACAGGACAGTGGTCTCTCTGTCTGGTGTTTGTTTACATACCGCTAACGTTGTATGTGACGTTAGCCGAGCTAGGTTAGGCAGCTAGCTATGTTTGGGAAATACATTACGAAAACATTTGGGGTAACGTTATATCTATGGTCTAAACTAAAACAGCTTGCCTAATTGTCCGAGGTAGCATGGTATATCATTCAAACAATATTCCCAAACCAACTAACGTTAACTAACAGTGCATAGACAGTACAATAGCTTGTGCAAATCGATAGCCTAAATATGTTCAGGAAAATGCATTATCAATCAATAATGTTAATGTTCAATTTTATGAACAGAAAAGATGGCTCGCTAGATTGCTAGCCTAATGCTGGACGGATGAATCGCACTGCTGTTCTTGCTAGTTAGCTCGAATGCTAACTTTAACTTGACAGCTAGGTAAATTGAATATTTTAATACTCACATTGATAACTGTAATACTCCATTGTCCCAGTTCTGGTGCTGCCATGACCCCGCTATTTGCATAGCATAATAAAAGGATCCCTGTCAAAAGAAGGAGCCAGGGTTTGACTGAGCTAGCCTTGCTGTTCCACGTCCTCACCCGTACAGAAGCAGCCATGTTTTCAGTAGCTCTAGTGTTGCGTGGCTGGCTGGCCAACTCACCTGAGTGGAAAACGTCACACACCTGGGTATCTTTGAGTTGACGTTTTGGCTTAGATGCATTGCACCATATACTATGTAAAGCAGTGCCAGTTACCATATACTTTATATAAACGATAGCAACTTGAAATCTGTTATTCATTTACCTTTCAATGATCATCATCATATTGTGTGTATATTTTATTCATTCCAGGATGGATTTATTTTCAGACGAATAAAAAAAATAGCACATTTTTGTATTTGCAATCGTGTATTACGTTATGTCAAAATAATGCAAATCACTAACAAGTCAATATCAACATTGACTATATTTTACAAAAGTTGTACTTGTATTAAAATATTTAATTTAAACTATTAGATCTTGTGCACATTCCAAGGTCTACTGCCTAAACTTGGTGGAGTACCTCAAGGCTGTACAGGGTCCTCAGAGATCCCTGTACAATACTCTCTATACACTTAGTAGGTAAAGTTCATATACACAATGCCACTTAAAAAATACTTCAATATATAAAAGGCAATTTACATACAGTTTGAATGCAAGCATTTAGTTGGAAGTGTAGTACACTGATTTAGAACAGTAGTTGGCTGTATTTATGCCTTGTTCACAGCTTTCAATATCTAGAGATTAACGTACTTTGGTGTGAAAAGTGCAAATCAATCCCAGAACAACAGCAAAGGACCTTGTGAAGATGCTGGAGGAAACAGGTACAAAAGTATCTACATCCACAGTAAAACAAGTCCTATATCATCATAACCTGGAAGGCCGCTCAGCAAGGAAGAAGCCACTGCTCCAAAACCGCCATAAAAAAGTCAGACTACGGTTTGCAACTGCACATGGGGACAAAGATCGAACTTTTTGGGGATGCTTGCAAGCCGAAGAACACCATCCCAACCGTGAAGCACAGGGGTGGCAGCATCATGTTGTGGGGGTACTTTGCTGCAGGAGGGCCAAAATTTGCTAGGGATACACTGATTTAATTTGTGAGCAAAGCTTATCTCATTGGAAATGCTGTATACTATAAGAGAGATGTGCAAATGTAGAATATCTTATGTACATCTCTTGCACACTGATAGCTAGTGGTAACCATTTGAGGTATAAATATCCACCGGAAAACTGGTCAGAATTATTTCAATGCAAAGCATTAGGGAATAGACAAGCCTATAATACTGTTTTAATAATGCCACAAGACAGAATCATAGAAATAGGTTTTCGATTTCTATGGGAACTGGGCAGATCCTTTGTGAAACAGGACTTGGAAGGGTGGCAACTCAAGACTGCACATGCTGCACCAAGCAGAAAGCCTATGTGCTCATGATCCACAGTAACATCTCTTCATACTGTAATAAAATGAAGGAGTAGCATGATATTCCGAGGCATGATTCGAACCCAGTACCATAGAGTCCAGAGCAGGACACATTACCGGCAGTAATCATGCGGTAATCGTGCTTATCACCGGCCGGGTCATTACCATACCTATAATGTCCTTAACAGACCAGAGTGCAGACAAGAAAGATGTGTATTATCATCAGACATGACACCTGAGAGAGAGCTTTTCTTTTCTTTTTTGCTTTCAAATCCCTGGATTTCTAGTCCCAATGTTCCATGCCCGTCAGAGTAACAGCGTGGTGTCACTCGGGTGCTGCTCCATTCCAGTGACATCACCCACTGAGTCACGGGTAGCTCCACGCACAGCCCCACCCAAGCCCTCCCTTGAATGGTAAAAGTAATCTCCTCTGGACAACCAAAGGACACAACTAAAAGAAAAACAATAAATTGGTGTTACAGAGGTAGTTCTTTGGGCGCTTTCATATCCCTTCTGTGATCCGGATCCTGGGAGTGCTTGGTACTCTGTCTGAAACAAATCCTGGACCTGCTAATCTTACCTTTCAATTTGATATCAGTGTCTTTGTACATGGATTTCCTCAAAAGCAATGGTCTTGAGGTCTGAGAAGAAGAGGAAACAGTGTTTACATTAGTTAGATAAACTGAGTGATAGGCCTACACTAGAGTCAGGTCTGATTAATGCCAGCACTGGAACAAAGCACAGGCTGGTGACCTATGTATCCTTTTCTTTTTTGCTTTCAAATCCCTGGATTTCTAGTCCCAATGTTCCATGCCCGTCAGAGTAACAGCGTGGTGTCACTCGGGTGCTGCTCCATTCCAGTGACATCACCCACTGAGTCACGGGTAGCTCCACGCACAGCCCCCACCCAAGAATGGGGGAGTGTCACTGTCCACAGCTGCTGCTGTTGCTGTGGTCATGGCGACAACGGGGTCCCCACTCCGATTGGCATTAGAGATGACAACAACGTAACGATCATCTTCCTTACTCTCGTGGATGTCTGCTGTCACCAGATCTCTGTTATTTGGTCTCTGACTGACTGCAGGAAGAGAAGGAACTGAAAAGGGGGAGGTGCGGTCTCATCTGGCTGCAGGAAGGGGAGGGGCTAAACAGGTGGCAACAGGAAGGGGAGGAGCTGAATTGGTTGCTATGACTGCAGGAAGGGGAGGTGCTAAAAAGCATCAAATCTAGGTGGGGGTCTGCACAAACCCCATGCTCCTCCTCAGCGAAACTGGTGTTGATGTAGATGATGTCCTCTTTGCTGGTAGAAACCTCTGGATGTTTCTCTGTCAGCTTCTCCAACAGTTCTCTTACCTAAGGGAAGATGGGACGATTCATGTTTACACAGTCTTTGTTTATGTCTGCGTACCAAATTGCACCCTATTCGTTATATACACACGCAGATAAAAAAAACGGTTCTTCGGCTGTCCCAATAGGAGAACCCTTTTTGGTTCCAGGTAGAACCCTTTTGGGTTCCCAGTACAACCCTCTGTGGAAAGGGTTCTACCTGGAACCAAAAAGGGGTATTCTATAAGGACAGCCAAAGAACCCTTATAGATTCTAGATAGGGGTGGCAGGGAGCGTTGGCCCAGTAAACGAAAGATCGCTGGATCTAATACTCGAGCTGACATGGTGAAGAATCTGTTGATGTGCCCTTATGATGACGGCACATGTTTCCTTGCAGGTAACCATGGTTGACAGAGGAAGAACAATGATTCCAAGCACCACCCTCCTTTTGAAGCTTTCAGTCTGTTATTCGAACTCAATTAGCATGACAGAGTGATCTCCAGCCTTGTCCTCTTTAACATTCACACCTGTGTTAACGAGAGAATCACTGACATGATGTCAGCTGGTCCTTTTGTGGCAGGGCTGAAACGCAGTCAAAATGTTTTTTGGGGATTCAGTTAATTTGCATGGCAAAGAGGGATTTTGCAATTAAGTGCAATTCATATGATCACTCTTCATAACATTCTGGAGTATATGCAAATTGCCATCATACAAACTGAGGCAGCAGACTTTGTGAAAATGAATATTTGTGTCATTCTCAAAACTTTTGGCCACGACTGTACTATACTGTACTCTACTGTACAAACTTGTGAATCCAGCTGTGGAAAGTAGAGTATAGCTCAGTACAGTAATAATAATAATTGATTGGATTTATATCACGCTTTTCTACCAACTGCAGTTCTCATAGCTCTTTACATAGTAGGGGGAAATTCACCTCATCCCCCACCAATGTGCCCCTTCCTCACACCTCCCCCGCAAAAAAAAGCCTTTCGTGAACACTCCAACTAAGCTATATGGAATTGTTTTAAGAAGGTCATACAAAGGACCATTTTGCTATTCGATTTAGAATTTGAAGACCCTTTAAAAAAAAACAATAATAATAATAATAATAATGTTTGGCCTTACAGCTATTAGCCCATACATGCGCATTGAATAATAGATTCACTACACGGACAGTCCCCCGAAAAGTATAAAGGAAGTCCCCCAAAAATCTACAGGAAGTTTGTTCTTAAGTGTCTATCCTATATCTGAGAGATATAAGAAAGATCAGGAGAAAAAAATAGTATGTTTTAGAATTATTTTTTATTTCTTTACATACATTTAACCCCTTATTTTTGGCACTAAACAGTCTCCATACTTCCATTAATCCATACTTCTATTAATTGGACCTTCAGATGAGTCTTGTGAGTCCTGTGGACATCCTAGAGCAAAACATGTACGTGTTCATGTAACATGTCTCACCTTTACACAGAGGGGTCATATTAGTGTGTAGCCAAAACTGTTTGGACGCTAAAGACAGAAGTTGGCAGATCGGCTGTACCAACTTCAGACGAGTCCCAAGACGCTTGTGGGGGTCGTAGAGCAAAACGGCCAAACTGTTCGGACTCTACAGATGATTTTGTTAGAAAACAGATTTTCGGGATGTGTCATGGTCTGACAAACACCGCTGTAGCTCCTTCACCTTTCACCGCAGATGTGGAAATGCTACAAAGGCGGAGGCGGTAGATTGAGACGCATCCAATGCAAAAAAACAGAAATCTGTAGTATAAACGGACTGATTTTTATGGGGATTTTTGTATTAGGCTATTAGATTTCCACGCACGCATGGACATCAACCTTAGGGGGTCTTAAGATGAATGCACAAACTGTCAGTTGCTTGGGATAAGAGCACCTGCTAAATGACTCAAATGTAAATATGTAAATCATTCAAACGCTGTCTGTTTTGTGTCTTAATAAACCACTGGGGAGAGTTGCAGACATGACTTCTTCAGTTGGTCTATATTGTCCTGGCTGTATCATAATGTTCCTTAGCCTGGTCCTAGATCTGTTTGTGCTGTATGGTCAATATTAATTGACAATGACCTTATATGTTGACAACACAGCACAAACAGCTCTGGGACCAGGCTACATGTTCCTATCCACGAAAGCCCAAACCAGGTAGACAGAAGAATAAACACTCAAAGTTCATCCAGGCAGTCAGTTGGCTGCTTCAGCCTGTGGCCCTCCAGTAAGTAGTCATAAATCTCATGGTTCTGGATGCCAGGGTACGGCGTCATGCCCCTCGTCGCTATCTCCCACACGGTCACACCAAACGCCCACTGCAAGAAGACACACGATTATATTCTCTCTCTCACACACACACACCACGCGTATACGTATAAAAGTAAAAATCGAGTAGCTGACAATTACACACGCAATATTTGGTTTTGGGTTCCTAGGTTATGCTAGTTACCACTAAAATACCATGTTACATACCATGTTACATGCTGTTTATTCTGGTGAGAACTCTGTTAAGCTACCCAAGGACTTTCCAACGACCAGAGCTGTGGCTGTGGCCTGAATGTCACGGGCTGGCTGATTATTTTTTCAGAAAGGGAACTAGTTAGAAAGGGAACTGGTCAGAAAGGGAACTGGTCAGAAAGGGAATAGGTCAGAAAGGGAACTGGTCAGAAAGGGAACTGGTCAGAAAGGGAACTGGTCAGAAAGGGTACTGGTCAGAAATGGAACTGGTCAGAAAGGGAAATGGTCAGAAAGGGAACTGGTCAGAAAGGGAACTGGTCAGAAAGGGAACTGGTCAGAATGGGAACTAGTTAGTGGAATAACAGTACATTTGCTTTCTCTGACACAATTACATCTGTGTGTGTGTGTGTGTGTGTGTGTGTGTGTGTGTGTGTGTGTGTGTGTGTGTGTGTGTGTGTGTGTGTGTGTGTGTGTGTGTGTGTGTGTGTGTGTGTGTGTGTGTGTGTGTGTGTGTGTGTGCATGCGTGTGTGGGGGGGCTCATTACCACATCACTCTTTACAGTGAAGATTCTGTCGGCCAGCCTCTCCACTGCGATCCATTTGACAGGCATCTTGGCTATCCTGCCCTGTCTGTAATAATCACCACTGTAAATCTTCTTAGACAAGCCGAAGTCTGCCACGAACACCGTCATGTCATCACGCAGCCTGAAGGACCAGGTCGACCAACCAATCAATACAACTTACTAGAAACAGATCAAAGTTGACTAGTCAGGATAAGCATTTGGCACTTATTAAAAAAAAGACTAGAGCAATGCATTTACATAACAATGACACGTTGGTAATATGGTGGACAGTAACAGTGAGTTTGGTAATATGGTGGACAGTAACAGTGAGTTTCTACTTGAATAAGTTGCCAGATAAGACCACAGCCATACCAATGAGGTCATCATGGTGAGATGCGATTACATCTTTACATTGTGACAAAGTGTTTACAAAAGCGTTAACATAGTGATTACATCCTTACATTGTGACAGTGTTTACATCTTTACATTGTGATAGTGTTTACATGAATGATTAACATAGTGATTAAATCATTACATTGTGACAAAGTGTTTACATGAATGATTAACATAGTGATTAAATCATTACATTGTGACAAAGTGTTTACATGAATGATTAACATAGTGATTAAATCATTACATTGTGACAAAGTTCAGGTCAGAGCTGTACTGTATATACAGTATGTACAAGTAACTGCCAAAATAAAAGAAACACTTGAGTAAATTAGGGATACAAGGTATATTGAAAGCAGGTGTTTCTAAACAGGTGTGGTTCCTATCATGCTTAGGGTCTCAATACAGTGGCAATTTTAGCATGTTAATCTTGGTGGGGCAGACTCCTCAAAAAGTTTTTAGATGCATGCCAGCAAAGCCACTACAAAACAGAACAATACATTAATTGAACTATAAACGGTGACAAACAGTGCCCACAAACTGTTAGGGCCTACATAAAGCTGTCCCAACAGCAGAGTCCCAACACCTTACCACTGCTAAGTCAGTGGAGCAGTGTCTGGCAGCGAAACAGTTCATTCAGCCTCATTTACTGCCTTTTAAAAAAACAGATGATATGGCTGACTTACTGACATTTGAGATGCACAAACTATGGCATAAGGGGACGATGAGCGGATAAGAGGCAATCAGCCATTTCAAATAAGACATTCATGAGCGAGCTAGGATGGAGGTAATCAATATAACTATTTGTTCAGCGGCATAATTCAGAACATGGGCCGTTCTTACAGTATTCTCCCTGTACACCAAGTCAGAACCGTAGAATGAATAAAGAGAGCATAAAAGCAGACAATGAAAGCTCTTACAATATTCAATGATGACATTTCTTTAAAACAGGCTATAGACTACATGTGCACCACCAAGTCAGAACAGTAGGCTAAATTATGAGGGGAAAAGGGACCAAGTTATTAGGGTGATGCACAGCTTACTACACAACATACACGTAGAACTACTTTCTTAGCTACAGTATAAATATCTCCCTGGCATATTACATCATTTATGCAGCAGCATACAATACATTTTTGGACCTTGTGCTGTTCTCACTTAAACAGGAAGGTGGCGCGGCGGTCCTTCGTGTGCAAATTTTGTCATCAAACTTTATCATCAAAGTCTGGCATTCTCTGGATTTATGGTGCTTTCAAGACAACTGGGAACTTGGTAAAAAACAAGGTTGAATCATGACGTTAGCGATTTTCAGGTCAGAGCTCTAGAAAAGAGGCCAGAGTTCTCAACTTAGAATTCCAAGTTGGATGACCATTCAAAACATATTTTCCCTGTGGGAGCTAGTGTTTGTCCAGCGTTCACATTTGTCTTGAACTCTGAGATTTCCCAGTTCCGAGTTTCCCGTTGTTTTGAACGTAGCAGAAGTCATGCTGGTTTGACAGCATGGCCAATGTTGAATGTTTATCCTTTACATCTTGCAAAAGAGAACTTTAAACCCAGACTTGGACCACACACCCACTCCACTGAATAACAGGCTAGTGATTGCTTTGCAATGCATGCAGTTAGCAACTGATTCCTTCCAAACCACTCATTGTTGAATTTTCAATTTCCAACTTGTTGTGTAATTTGTATGAGCCCCGATACGTTTTATCTATAATTTCTCTTCATATGACAAGGATTGAAAAGGAATTGCCAGTAGATTGTCGACTTGATTCATGATGATGACTGCTTGCTTGCTAGCTAAGATTGTGAAAGTATGATGTTGACATGTCTAATCAGAGATACTGTAGATTTAACGTGATTTGACAACATTTTATCTGTGGCCAATGACCTTGAGCCTTCTTGGATGGGCACACTGTAGATGTCCTAACCGACTTAGTTCCCGAAAAGTATAGTTTGTCAACAAGAAATTTGTGGAGTGGTTGAAAACCGAGTTTTAATGATTCCAACCTAAGTGTATATACAGTTGAAGTCGGAAGTTTACATACACTTAGGTTGGAGTCATTAAACTCAATTTCTTGTTAACAAACTATAGTTTTGGCAAGTCGGTTAGGACATGTACTGTGTGCTTGACACAAGTATTTTTTCCAACAATTGTTTACAGACAGATTAATTCACTATATCACAATTCCAGTGGGTCAGAAGTTTACATACACTAAGTTGACTGTGCCTTTTAACAAATTGGAAATGTCCAGAAAATGATGTCATAGCTTTAGAAGCTCCTGATAGGCTAACTGACATAATTTGAGTCAATTGGAGGTGTACCTGTGGATGTATTTCAAGGCCTACCTTCAAACTCAGTGCCTCTTTGCTTGACATCATTGGAAAATCAAAAGAAATCTGCCAAGACATAAGAAAAAACAATTGTAGACCTCCACGAGTCTGGTTCATCCTCGGGAGCAATTTCCCAAGGCCTGAAGGTACTACGTTCATCTGTACAAACAATAGTACGCAAGTATAAACACCATGGGATCACGCAGCCATCATACCGCTCAGGAAGGAGACGCGTTCTGTCTCGTAGAGATTAACGTACTTTGGTGCGAAAAGTGCAAATCAATCCCATAACAAAAGCAAAAGGCCTTGTGAAGATGCTGGAGGAAACAGGTACAAAAGTATCTATATCCACAGTAAAACGAGTCCTATATCGGCATGACCTGAAAGGCCGCTCAGCAAGGAAGAAGCCACTGCTACAAAACCGCCATAAAAAAGCCGGTTTGCAACTGCACATGGTGACAAAGATCGTACTTTTGGAGAAATGTCTTTTGGTCTGATGAAACAAAAATAGAACTGTTTGGCCATAATGACAATCGTTATGTTTGGAAGAAAAAGGGTGAGGCCTGCAAGCCAAAGAACACCATCCCAACCGTGAAGCACGGGGGTGGCAGCATCATGTTGTGGGAGTGCTTTGCTGCAGGAGGGACTGGTGCACTTAACAAAATAGATGGCATCATGAGGGAGGAAAATGATGTGGATATATTGAAGCAACATCTCAAGACATAAGTGAGGAAGTTAAAGCTTGGTCGCAAATGGGTCTTCCAAAGGAACAATGACCCCAAGCATACTTCCAAAGTTGTGGCAAAATGGCTTAAGGACAACAAAGTCAAGGTATTGGAGTGGCCATCACAAAGCCCTGACCTCATCCTATGTAAAATTTGTGGGCAGAACTGAAAAAGCGTGTGCGAGCAAGGAGGCCCACAAACCTGACTCAGTTACACCAGCTCTGTCAGGAGGAATGGGCCAGAATTCACTCAACTTATTGCGGAAAGCTTGTTGAAGGCTACCCAAAACGTGTGACCCAAGTTAAACAATTTAAACGCAATGCTACTTAATACTAATTGAGTGTATGTAAACTTCTGACCCACTGGGAATGTGATGAAAGAAATAAAAGCTGAAAGAAATCATTCTCTCTACTATTATTCTGACATTTCACATTCTTAAAATAAAGTGGGGATCCTAACTGACCTAGACAGGGACTTTTTACGAGTTTAAATGTATTTGGTTAAGGTGTATGTAAAATTCCGACTTCAACTGTAGGTACCATTGACTGGATCAATTATAAGCTACATATTCTAAAAGTCAAATTCATTCACACTAATTTATAAAGCCCTTTTACATCAGCAGCATTTTATCCAATATGGCCTTATAAATCAGTGTATACCAGTTTAAGCCTAAGCAAGGTCAATGACGACCAGCCAACAGCGCTGTGGAGATCACAATGATGTGTTAGACGTTTCTGATTTGTAATGAATCTGAGGGCTGCATGATACACTGAATCAAGTGCTCTCAGGGTAGTGGCTGAGGCCTGCATATATATAACATCACTAAAATCTAAAACCGACAGTAATGTACATCGTACCAGCTCCTTCCTGGCCTCAAAAGAAAAACAAGCCTTATGCCGGTAATGAAATCCTATTTTCAGCTTGAGCTTCCTTATCAAGTTCTCTACATGCACAGTGAAGCTCAGCTTATCATCAACCCACACACCCAAATATTTGTACACTTTAACTTGCTCTATAGTATGTCCAGCCAATGTAGCAATGACATGATTTGTAACATGCCTGGCATTTGAAAATACCATGCATTTTGTTTTACCCGAATTTAGAATCAGCTTTAAATCATACAGATTCTGTTGTATGACGTTAAATGCTCTTTGGGCATTTTCAAAAGCTAAAGATAAACTACTACCACTTGAATAAAGAACAGTATCATCTGCATAAAAATGAACATGCGCTGTTTCAATAAGATCCCCAATGTTGTTGATATACAAAATGAACAACAGTGGGCCCAAAATAGAACCTTGCGGAACACCTGAGCACACCTCTATGGACTCAGATTTACAACCATCCGCCATTACACATTGTTTACGATTTGATAGGTAATTTATAAACCAATCTAGAGCATGACCAGTAATTCCACAACATTTTAACCTTTGCACTAACACAGCATGGTCCACGGTGTCAAAAGCCTTCGACAAATCAATAGAAACAGACACACAATGTAACTTCTTATCAAGAGCACAGTGGATGTCATTTAAAACCTTCAATGTTGCTGAAACAGTGCTGTGGCCAGACCTAAAACCTGATTGCATTCCATTTAAGATGTTGTTTTCTTGGAAGTAGGTCTTTAGCTGCCTACTAACTAAGGACTCCAGTACCTTTGACAGTACAGACAATTTTGATATGGGTCGATAGTTGTCAAGTAGCGAGGGATCTCCACCTTTCAGGAGAGGCAGTACAAAAGCAGATTTCCATAACTTGGGGATTTCCTTAACATCAAGCATAATGTTAAAAATACATGTTAAGGGGGAGCAATGATGTCTGCGGCTACTGTAGTTGTAGGAGGTGGGAGTCTAGTTCATCAGGGCCAGGGGATTTTTTTAAATCATTTTTTTTCAGGGCTTTACACACTTCTAAAACAGAGAAGGATAAAAATGAGAACCTGGTGAAGGACTGCACAGGGGTGTCAGGTAAATTTACAGGGGGCTCAATTATACCTTTGACCTTTTCAAATAAACTGCCTGCATCTAAAAAATGCTGGTTCAAGGCTTTCAGAATGGAGGTTCTCTCAGTTACAATCTGTGTGTCGACCAACAATTGTTTAGGAAGCTGTGTATCTTTTCTGCACTCCAAACCTTTCACTACTTGCCAAAATTTGGATGGATTATTTTTTTTTAAAAGTAGATTTCAGGTAGTGGTCTGCTTTCAATTTACGGATCATAGCCACACCCATATTTCGAAGACGTTTAAAAGCCATCCAATTATCTACCAAACCAGTCCCTCTTGCTTTAGCCCACATAGCATTGTGTTCCCTTATGATTTTTGTAAGTTCCTTAGTAAACAAAGGGTTCTCTCTGCCCTTATTCCTGAAATTTTTTAAAGGGGCCTATTGCATACATCCTGGAATGTGTTGTGGAAGTAAGAAAAGGCTAGTTCAACATCAGCGATTCATTCCATTCTATTCCATTCAATGCTAGATAAATCATGTAAAAAACCTTGAATATCAAACCACTTCCAGTTTATTTTCTTAATAACACGTGGAGATTTCTTAGGAATTTTACCATTTCTCACACAGGCAATAGCACAGTGATCACTTATGTCATTTGCAAAAATACCAGAAGCATTAAAATGAGGAGTATTGGTTAAGATCAAATCAATCAAAGAGGATTTCAGAGGATATTTTATATTCAACCTAGTTACACTGTTGACAATCTGAGTGAGATTGTAGGTATTGCACAGAATTTTAAGTTGATCAGAGCTAGATGTTAGCCAGTCCTGATTCAGATCACCCATCAGGACAAACTCAGAATTGACATTCTGTTATAACAATTTGAAAATACAATCCAGAGAGCCAACAGCAGCAGATGCAGGTCTATAACAGCAAGATACAACAATATTTAAAGATGAGCCAAGGTTTAGGTTCAAAGACAGATATTCAAATTGCTTAGGTTTAGTAACAGAAGTCAGATCGACCACCGAGAACTTGTCTTTTACATATACAGCAACACCACCACCCTTAGATTTGCGATCTGTACGAAACACATTGTAACCATTTATGCCAATATTTTTGTCTGTAATAGATTTTTTAAACCAGGTTTCAGAAAGCATAAATACATCCGGGTCGGCAGTTCTTATCCATATATTCACAAAATCAAGCTTCGGCAGAAGACTTCTTACATTCATATGCAAAAACTTCAGGCCACTCTTCTGACTACTTAATTGGGCAGGGGTAAGAATGTCAGGACCTGGATTAGACTGGACATTTCAAGAAAAAAGAAGCAGCAAGATAATGGCAAGTCTAGATTGAGGGTTACAACATTTGGGGTTGACAGACAGCACTTGAACGAGAATCCATAGTCACCAGAGTCTTTAACGCCACATATTTCAGGAGATGCGTGAAGTCCAGAGACATGCTTAAGTACCAAGAGAACAGTCCTGACATGTAAGCGCAAGAGTCCGATTTCTCCCATATTGTTCGGGAGAAATGTGCATAGTTCTCATGTGCATTTCCGGAGCAAGCGTGGGGTTTCTCACAAAACTAGGGGGAGAATTAATCATATATTTCCTCATTCACAGCGCAACGGGCTCTAAATGTATCGCCACCATTGTAAAAGCCAAGGGTAGACACCAGCAAAATGAACAACAGCATCATGTTTGTTAAATGCCCTAAAAGTCACTAATCAAATAGTTCAACCGCTGATCAAAAAAAAAGTCTGCGATGTATACGTATGATGTAGACGAGCAAAGGTCCGGGGAGAGAGAAAGTGTCGAGGGCACCTGTACAATAATGGGAGAGACAGACCAGGGCAGGCGGGGAGCAGGCAGACAGGCACAGAGCTCTGGTCAAAAACGCACATGGATCCTTGGTCGGCATATGTCAGGTAGGATACGTGACAGGCTCCAAACAGGTGGCGCTCTGCCCAACATGCCCTGATTGACGGGTCGCTACTGAGAGCCGCTATGAATGCAAGGACCACCCGGTTTAATATTTTGAAGCTATTGGCTACATTGTTAATTTACTGAGACTCAAACAACAACAAATTTACAATGGATCACAAAAAAAGTATTTTAAAACATAAGATTGGTTTATTGACTTGAACAATAAATATCAAGCGAAATATACCGATGAACTTTACAATACATACAAAACTCAGTGAGGTCTCTTGACGCTTTGCATTCCAGAATCTCTTCTAAAAAACATCAAAAATATTACTCAAACAATTTCCTGTTCAAAACATCCTCTTAACCAACAACAACTTTCCTTACCAGCTCACTGTTATCACTTCTGTCTGTGTGTTAAAACAGGTGAATGTAACCAGAAACTAGTTTTGGTTAAAACTCGTTTGAATGTTCAAACTAAATATACTGTAAACAGGTCACTTTGTATCATGCCGTTGCATTTGTCTTGCTCATTAACCAACGCTTACATTCTTCTCCCCAGAATCTCAATTGACAACTTAAACACAACATCAAAATGGATGGAAGCTACAGCCCTAATATTGGCCAGCAATATCAGCATTCAACAAATCAATCAGTATCACATATTAATAATCATCTGAATGAATGGGTGGATTTCCCCAAGACCTCAGTCATTGGGTGGATTATCCCAAAACCTCAGTCATTGGGTGGATTATCCCAAAACCTCAGTCATTGGGTGGATTATCCCAAAACCTCAGTCATTGGGTGGATTTCCCCAAGACCTCAGTCATTGGGTGGATTTCCCCAAGACCTCAGTCATTGGGTGGATTTCCCCAAGACCTCAGTCATTGCTCTACTTGACAGATTTGTCATTGTTGACGTTACACAGGATGTTCTTAGTGCCACTCTGCCAAGCCAGAAGATTCTCACTAGGGGACTTGCCTTCCTGCATGGGAAAAAAACACAAACATTCAAATTAACTAAGCATTTGTAAAATAGATCACCTTACCGTATCAAACATCAATATTCAAATGCACTCTAGGGGGTGCTATGCTCATACAATAGCCACTAATAATCATACCAACTGGAATATACTGAATGAATGTGAAAGATGAGAATTGGATGATTAGGGAGTACTTACACTGTTCTTAGTTTTAAGACTGGCTCCATACATCATCAGCAGCCTGATCATTTTGAATCGGTTTATCCTCACAGCATCGTGCATGGGTGTGTCTCCATCCTGGTTAAACATAGTTAATAGCAACACAACCATATTACAAGAAGTGCAATGGTGGGATTCTGAAGCCGTGCTGAGATGATTGTATTTTGTCATATTAAGGTTTGAATGTCTTACTCTGTCTTTAGCGTTAACGTCTGCTCCACAATGGATGAGGTGCTCAGCACATTCATAATGTCCAGTCCTCACTGCCACGTGGAGAGGAGTGCTGCGCAGCTGAGAGAAACCAGAGAGAGGGGGAAGTCAGACCACAAAGCATCCCTATACTGTGCAGCTGAGAGAAACCAGAGGGGAGGGGGGAGTCAGACCACAAAGCATCCCTATACTGTGGAGCTGAGAGAAACCAGAGGGGAGGGGGGAGTCAGACCACAAAGCATCCCTATACTGTGCAGCTGAGAGAAACCAGAGGAAGGGGGGGGGGGGGAGTCAGACCACAAAGCATCCCTATACTGTGCAGCTGAGAGAAACCAGAGGGGAGGGGGGAGTCAGACCACAAAGCATCCCTATACTGTGCAGCTGAGAGAATCCAGAGGAGGGGGGGGGGGGGGGGGGAGTCAGACCACAAAGCATCCCTATACTGTGCAGCTGAGAGAAACCAGAGGAAGGGGGGGGGGAGTCAGACCACAAAGCATCCCTATACTGTGCAGCTGAGAGAAACCAGAGAGAGGGGGAAGTCAGACCACAAAGCATCCCTATACTGTGGAGCTGAGAGAAACCAGAGGAAGGGGGGGGGGGGAGTCAGACCACAAAGCATCCCTATACTGTGCAGCTGAGAGAAACCAGAGGAGGGGGGGGAGTCAGACCACAAAGCATCCCTATACTGTGCAGCTGAGAGTAACCAGAGGGGAGGGGGGAGTCAGACCACAAAGCATCCCTACACTGTGCAGCTGAGAGACACCAGAGGGGGGGGTCAGACCACAAAGCATCCCTATACTGTGCAGCTGAGAGAAACCAGAGGGGAGGGGGGAGTCAGACCACAAAGCATCCCTATACTGTGCAGCTGAGAGAAACCAGAGGGGAGGGGGGAGTCAGACCACAAAGCATCCCTATACTGTGCAGCTGAGAGAAACCAGAGGGGGGGGGGGGGGGGGTCAGACCACAAAGGATCCATATACTGTTATATACACTCTTTACATTGCTCTGTATATATATATATGTTTCTAATGTTAGGCATCACAAATGGAGTTTAAGGGCTCTCTGTCTCAGTGATGTACCTTGTCTCTGGAGTTGAACCTCCCTCCTTCATTGAGTAGCAGCTCCAGAGTAGGTAGGCTGCCTCCCCTGCAGGCCCAGTGTACTGCTGTGGCGTCCAACTGGAGGGAGTGGGACATACAGAGTTAGGATGATGACAGTTCCCATCCATTCCGAACCATTTCCCATGTATGCAAATAGAGCTCTGATGAGTGACTGAGTGAGTGTAACAGAGAGAGAGAGAACTTACTCTATCTTTCTTCTCAATAGAAGCCCCAGCCTCCAGCAGTCTCTTCACAGCCTCCACATGGCCCTTAGATGAGGCTTTGTGTAGCGCTGTCCTTAGGAACTGTAAAAGAGAGGGAGGGCAGACAGAATTGGCACATTCATTTGGCTGCCTGTTACGTGTCCGATGGCATCGTAAGACTAGGGATATATTAGCCCTCGGCTGCCTGTTACGTGTCCTATGGCATTGAGAGACTAGGACTATATTGGCCCTCAGCTGCCTGTTACGTGGCCGATGGCATCGTAAGACTAGGGATAATTTGGCCCTCGGCTGCCTGTACGTGTCCTATGGCATTGAGAGACTAGGGCTATATTGGCCCTCAGCTGCCTGTAATTCAATATTTAGTATCTCAATCAATGTAGCTTCTGGCATGTCAAAAGACTGACCGAGATGGCAGTCCAT
Source organism: Salvelinus fontinalis (assembly GCF_029448725.1). NCBI lineage: Eukaryota > Metazoa > Chordata > Actinopteri > Salmoniformes > Salmonidae > Salvelinus > Salvelinus fontinalis. The sequence continues at coordinate 85,692,062 of NC_074665.1, forward strand.
GTGTCATCATAAGAGAGACATGATGCAGTACTCACATGATCACTGACGTTGGGGTCACCTCCACCTGACAGGTACTTCTCAATCACAAGCAACTTATTCTCCATTGCTGCTTTCAGGAACGTATCTTCATCCACTGTGTCGGGCTGTGTGACAACGAAAAGAAACTTGTTACATTAGCTTAGTGTAGTTTGAGTTGATGTAATCTATTGTTGGCCTTTTGTATTGAATTCCCTCTTCTTGATTATGGTCAGGAACTTTAAGCATGAGGGAGAGAGAGGTTGTGAGCAGGAAGTGGTGGGACGTACAATGATCTCTGGCTCAGGTTCTTTCTTGTTCTGCACCTTCCTCTCCCTCCTCCTCTTCCTCAGTTTCAAGATGTTGAAAAGGTCATCCACGGTCTCTAACTTCACCCGGCCTGATTTGTCTGTCTGAAAAGGAACAAGGTATACAGTAGGTTCATTTTAAACAGATGATATGGCTTGGAAGCAATCAAGCATTGGAAGGTGAGTAGAATGTTCAGTGTTTTTAATTGAGTACAAAGCATATGAGGTGGTATAAAAACTCACATTGAGATTGACAACTGTGATCTCCTCCTGAGTGTTGTTCTCAATCTCCTCTTGGATGAGGTCTTTGTGTGACCTCCGGGCATCCTGTTTCTCCTGGTTGACGGCTGCCTCGTACAGACTCTTTGAAAACGCCCCTGACAGGTGCTCACCTGCCCCCTTCCCCTCACACCCCTTACCAGTGACCTGGGAGAGAAAACAGATTGGAGATGAGATGACTATCCTCCTAAGCACTACTTTCTATTCCAAGAGAGGAATAAGCAGAATGGAGGTCAGGTAGCCATTCACACAAAAGCCTTCCCTTTGTGAGATGTTTCTGTCTTATGGATGTTGCTAATAGAGCAGTGTTCAACTCTTTTAGAGACTAATCAAAGTGAACCCTGTTAGGTGACCAACTGATGGATTATTTTGGACCAAATGAAAACCGTCATTTTTGGTTAACTGTAGGATCTTATTTAGAGCCAGTGTGCTACAGCGTGAAAATAATCCTGCAGCAACAGGAAATGTGCATTATTATGTGGATTATAATTAATGGACATTTCTGTAGGGGTTGATACGTTTTTCATGAGGGAGAATTGGAAATTACCAACTTCAGAAGCCTTTTTAAACCTCCAAAACACCACCATATTAAATGTGTTTTATTTGAAGACTTTATTATTTCCTTCCAAGTCATCATCTCATCTCTTTGTGATAAGATCATTATTTTAGTAGTTCTTCAAAGTAAATAAGGCATACTTCTATGACTGCTGAATACCAACTATCAATCACTGAGATCTTGTATTTTCAGGTAGAGATACCTCGAGAATCAACTGCTCTTGATCATGCATTCTTCTGTCTCCTTTACAGGAATAAAATAAACACAGACTGGACAAGTAGGCGTGCAATGGATTATATATGTAAATAAGAATGTGTTCTTAACTGACTTGCCTAGTTAAATAAAGGTTCAATAAAAACATGTATTTAATGACCATGTTTTCTGCACTATGTTGAATGTTGCCTGTTGGAAACTACAACTCTCTTCTACATCGCACAGTTTATCTCAACAACAAAACATATGCAATGTGTGCATTGAGCTAGCAGAAAAGAACAGAACGAAATGGAATTCTAATAATCGAAATGAAACGAAAAATTACTGAAATGTCGGTTAATTGCTCAGCACTAACGGCTGTCAAGAGAGACTACTACTTGGATTCCAATTCGGCCTTATATACCCGTTTTAGCCGAGAAAGAAACCTTTCACAAACTGATCTCCGAATGTAATGACACTCTCCTCAGTGTCACAAGCCTACCAACCAGAGACTGATACTATCAGTAACAACATCCAGACAGCCCAAACCCAGAGGAAATCATCGATTAGGTGCCTAACTGATGCAGAGTGAATCATAGTGACACACGCGAGAAACAACCTACCAGCTTTTCAACGCCTTTCAGTCCCATATCTAGTCTGTCTGTGTGGTGAGAAGTAGTCCAGTGGCTCAACTTCCAGTGGTCAGTGTCAATTCTGTTCTGAGTGAGGCTGAGATCCATCATCTTTTATATAGCTGCCGCGCTTGGTATTGGTACCTCTAAAAACAGAAGTGAGGTCATGTTTCCCGCTGTTCAAGTGGCACCCCTTACCAGCCCGGGACATGGTGTCGGTTTCCACTAGTTACCACAGCAACAAAGTCAGAATTGGCTATATTGGGAGAAAATGTGTGAAAACTAAAATGAGCTTTTTGGTCTTAATTTAAGGCCAGGGTTTGGCATAAGGTTATGAATGTGGTTGAGGTTAGGGTTAAGGTCCGGGTTAGGTTTGAAATCAGATTTTAAGAAGAGAAATGCAGAAATAGGGGGTTTCTGACTTTGTGGCTGTGGTAACTAGTGACGACCCAAGGTGTCCAGCCAATCGTCCAGCCTGGCATGCGTCCCTGGTATGCGCTGATTTCACCATTGGCGGCGTGTAAGAAACTAATTCCCAAACTGCTAGACACCTTCAATCATTCGCACTCTCCTCATATATAAGGCGACATCGCATAATGCCTGCCTAATGCCTAGTCAGATTTACCGGGCGGCGGGTGACAAAACGGCTCAGCTATGTGCTTCCGTTTGTGATACCCACTTGCGTTTGCCAGGAAGAGCTGAGCTGACTTACTCGAGTTTGATATGCACGAGGTCACCCGGTAAAAAAAAGTACATGAAGAGAGGTCCTTAACGCATATATGCTATTTTAATACAAAACGGAAACTGCCACAAAACTAAATCAAATCAAATCCAATTGTATTTGTCATCAGGTGTAGACCTTAACCGTGAAATGTTTACTCACAAGCCCTTAACCAACAATGCAGTTCAAGAAATAGAGAAATAGTAAATAAATATTTACTAAATAAACGAAAGTAAAATATATATATGTATGTATATACATGTATATACAAAAAGTAACACAATAAAATTACATAACTATAACGAGGCTAGGGAGTCAGTGTGTGGGGGTACAGGTTAGTCAAGGTAATTTGTAAAGTGACTATGCATAGATAATAAACAGTGAGTAGCAGCCATGTAAAAAACAAAGGGTGGCCATTTGATTAACTGTTCAGCAGTCTTATGGCTTTGGGGTGGAAGATGTTAAGGAGCCTTTTGGTCCTAGACTTGGCGCTCTGGTATCGCTTTCCGTGCGGTAGCAGAGAGAACAGTTTATGACTTGGGTGACTGGAGTGTTTGACAATTTTTTGGGCATTCCTCTGACACCGCCTAGTATATAGGTCCTGGATGTCAGCAAGCTTGGCCCCAGTGACGTACTGGGCCGTACACACTACCCTCTGTAGAGCCTTACGGTCAGATGCCAGGCCGTTGCCATACCAGGTGTGATGCAACCGGTCAGGACACTCTAGATGGTGCAGCAGAATAACTTTGAGGATCTGGGGACCCATGCCAAATCTTTTCATTCTCCTGAGGGGGGAAAGGTTTTGTCGTGCACTCTTCACAACTGTCTTGGTGTGTTTGAACCATGATAGTTTGTTGGTGATGTGGACACCACGGAACTTGAAAATCTCGACCCGCTCCACTTCAGACCCATCGATGTTAATGGGGGCCTGTTTGCCCCTCCTTTTCCTATAGTCCACAGTCAGCTCCTTTGTCTTGCTCACATTGAGGGAGAGGTTGTCCTGGCACCACACTGCCAGGTCTCTGACCTCCTCCCTATAGGCTGTCTGTCTCATCGTTGTCGGTGATCAGGCCTACCATTGTTTTGTCGTCAGAAAACTTAAAGGTGTTGGAGTCATGCTTGACCACACAGTCGTGGGTGAACAGAGAGAACAGGAGGGAACTAAGCACGCACCCCTGAGGGGCCTAGGTATTGAGAATCAGCGTGGCAGATGTGTTGTTACCTACACTTACCACCTGGGGGCGGCCCGTCAGGAAGTCCAGGATCCAGTTGCAGAGGGAGGTGTTTAGTCCCAGGGTCCTTACCTTAGTGATGAGCTTCGTGGGAACTATGGTGTTGAACGCTGAGCTGTAGTCAATGAACAGCATTCTCACATAGGTGTTCCTTTTGTCCAGGTGGGAAAAGGCAGTGTGTAGTGCGATTGAGATTGCATCATCTGTGGATCTATTGAGGCAGTATTGCGAATTGAAGTGGGTGTAGGGTTACCGGCATGATGGTGTTGATGTGAGCCATGACCAGCCTTTCAAAGCACTTCATGGCTACCGGCGTGAGTGCTACGGGGCGGTAATCATATAGGCAGGTTACTTTCACTTTCTTGGGCACAGGGACTATGGTGGTCTGTTTGAAACATGTTGGTATTACAGACTTGGTCAGAGAGAGGTTGAAAATGTAAGTGACGACACTTGCCAATTGGTTCGCGCATTCTTTGTGTACATGTCTTGGTAATCTGTCTGGCCCCGCAGCTTTGTGAATGTTGACCTGTTTCAAATCTTGCTCACATCAGTGACGGAGAGTGTAATCACACAGTCATCCGGAACAGCTGGTGCTCTCATGCTTGCTTCATTGTTGCTTGCTTCAAAGCGAGGATAAAAGGCATTTCGCTCATCTGGTAGGCTAGCATCACTGGGCAGCTCGCCGCTGTGTTTCCCTTTGTAGTCTGTAATATTTTTCAAGCCCTGCTACATCGGACAAGTGTCAGGGCAGCTCGCGGCTGGGTTTCCCTTTGCAGTCCGTAATATTTTTCAAACCCTGCCACATCCGACAAGTGTCAGAGCCGGTGTAGTAGGATTCAATCTTAGTTCTGTATTGGTGCTTTGCCTGTTTGATGGTTTTGGGATTTCTTATAAGCGTCCGGATAAGTGTACCGCATCTTGAAAGCGGCAGCTCTAGCCTTTAGCTTGGCGATTTTTAGTATATCATAGAACTTACAATGAGTCATTTGGACGAGGCTACTATATAATATGGATGGTCCTATCAGAGGCGATGTTTAACACTTCACATCATTGTCTATATATAGGTCTACTAGCTAATAATAGTAATAATACGTCTAATCAATAATGGTGCAATCATAACCTGACTATTTGGCAACAACCAATATGCCAATCTCACAATTTCAAATTGTGTTAAAACTGTTACATGAAGATAAACTATGTAGGCTATATAGCATGATTAATGTGAAGTGTCACTTCCATAGAAAAACTGTCAGGTATGTTTTTTCTTTGGTCACTCATGTCATAGTACATGTTCATAACCATGAGTAGCTCATTAAAACACTCAAGTCAGCCTGCATAATCAAACCCAGGCTGTAGTGATGCCGTGCCTCAGACCGATGTGCCACTCGGAAGGCCACATTTGACTGTATTAATTGCCCTCCAAACTATTGTGCAAGGTATGGCCAAGACAACCTCTTGTGATTTTGTTGCATTGCTCTTGTCTTTCTGCCCCTATCTACAAGGTACAATGAGTTTGAATGGATGACCTTCTGAGCAGCCGTTTTGATGGTGTCCTTGATTAGCCTCTGCTCCAGTAGCCTGCAGGTCTGGGGATATAGAAGCATTTCTGAATTAAAAATAGGCTTGACATATATCTTGTTTAATCTATAAACACAAATGTAAACCATGCAACTGTCTTTATCAGTTTTTATGATAAGGTGCAGTTGGGCATGGTATTGTCATTAGCGTATTACTGTATTATGTTTTGGTGAGATTGATACCATGCTTACCGACTGGGCACAGAGGGTAATTCAAAGTCAAACCAACAAAATCTTCAACCATGTCATAGGATTTAGGCTTAAAGTTTGTTGAAAAGAAGACAAACATTCCATAAATTCGTTGATGACTTTATGAAAATCAAATTGTTTTCCCACACCGGTTTAACATCATTACAAGCTAAATTTGACCATAACGTTGTCTTATGGCAGGTCCTTGTACAACATGTCGATGATGGTGTTGTAATCTCTTCAGCGGAGGGCTGGTGCCAAGTGACTTTGGTTAAGACAAAACAATTGCATAGAGCTAAATACTGTATATCATCAGTCGCTCCCTCCACCAATGGGGGAACAGAGGTGATTCTGTGTCTTGTCACCATGTCATGACGATAAAGCACTGACTCAGTAAACAGGGAACAGTCCACTCAAAATAAGTGCTGTTTTTACAAGTTATGTGTGATGTACAGCAGATAGCCTAGTGATTAAGAGTGTTGGGCCAGTAATCTAAAAGGTTTCTGGTTCGAATCCCTTTGCCAACTAGGTGAAAAATCTGTTGATATGCCCTTGAGCAAGGCACTTAACCCTAACTGCACCTGTAAATCGCTCTGGATAAGAGCTTCTGCTAAATCAGGGTTTCCCAAAGTCGGTCCTGCCCCCCCCGGGTGCATGTTTTGGTTTTTGCCTTTTCATTACACAGCTGACTCAAATAATCAAAGCTTGGTGATGAGTTGGTTATTTGAATCAGCTGTGTAGTGCTAGGGTAAAAAACTAAAAACTTGCATCCAGTGGGGGCCCAAAGACCGACTTGTTAAATATATGTGAGATTGTACTGGTGTTTGTTTGTGACTGAGATCAGATTAAAGAGTGAGCCATTTTCTGGCACGAGACCCCAAAACCCTTCAGTGGGCTGAAGAGGAGACTGAGAGCCATGACTATTAATAGCCCCTGGAGCCAGAGGTGTCATTAATGAGGGGGGTTTTAGAGGGTGTATATGTGTCAATGCCCCACTAGAGATTAGGGGTGTCACAATTACCCTCCTTGCCCGGTAACCCACTGACCTTGGGCAAAGATTTACTCAGCATGACAGAGTTTATGGTGTGTGTGTCGTTGTTTTTTTGTGCTCAGAGACCAACGTCAAAGACACACTGCCGTTAAATATTCTGGGTGCCTTAGATACAGAGACTCTATGACAATTAGAAAAGAGTAACTAGAGGTATCTTTGCATAGCAGTATAGCAGCTACTTGTATGAAATGAAGAATACACGCAAACACACGTTGGAGGGGGCCGTGGCTCTTAAGCCTCCGAGACTCTCACAAGCCTAATTTCTTTGCCACTCACATCATCCATACATGAAGCGAGTCATAAGCTCCCAAAACCCTGTCCACGTTCCCCGTTAAACCCACCCCCACCCTTATGGTTACACACTCCCTCCCCCTGATCTCCAGACCCAAGGCTTGAGATGGGACTCGGTGAAGGATAATGGTTGTAGAGTAGTGGGTATCATTGTGATATGTGGGGCACAGAAATAGACCCCTAGCCCCAGATCCTGTGCAGGATGGGTGTGACGGATTAGGGACAAGGTTGTTTTCCTCAGGAGTCCACATGTCCGGATGTCAGACATGCCATTGGTGTGTTGTTAAACATACCACTCAGCAGCAGTGGGCAGCTATGTGACATGTATGTGATCTTTGGACTTTCTACTACACTACCGGTCCAAAGTTTTAGAACACCTACTCATTGAAGGGTTTTTCTTTATATTTACTATTTTCTACATTGCAGAATAATAGTGAAGACATCAAAACTATGAAATAACACATATGGAATCACGTAGTAACCAAAAAAGTGTTAAACAAATCAAAATTTATTTTATATTTGAGATTCTTCAAAGTAGCCACCTTTTGCATTGATGACAGCATTGCACACTATTGGCATTCTCTCAACCAGTTTCATGAGGTAGTCACCTGGAATGCATTTAAAATAACAGGTGTGCCTTCTTAAAAGTAATTTGTGGAATTTCTTTCCTTCTTAATGCGTTTGAGACAATCAGTTGTGTTGTGACAAGGTAGGTGTGGTATACAGAAGCCCTATTTGGTAAAAGACCAAGTGAATATTATGGCAAGAACAGCTCAAATAAGCAAAGAGAAACGACAGGCCGTCCTTACTTTAAGACATGAAGGTCAGTCAATACGTAAAATGTCAAGAACTTTGAAAGTTTATTCAAGTGCAGTCGCAAAAACCATCAAGCGCTATGATGAAACTGCCTCTCATGAGGACTGCCACAGGAATGGAAGACCCAGAGTTACCTCTGCTGCAGAGGATATGTTCATTAGCGTTACCAGCCTCAGAAATTGCAGCCCAAATAAATGCTTCACAGAGTTCAAGTAACAGACACATCTCAACATCAACTGTTCAGAGGAGACTGTGTGAATCAGGCCTTCATGGTCGAATTGCTGCAACAACAAAAAACTACTAAAGGACACCAATAATAAGACAAGACTTTCTTGGGCCAAGAAACACAAGCAATGGACATTAGACTGGTGGAAATGTGTTCTTTGGTCTGGAGTCAAAATTTTAGTTTTAGTTCCAACACAGTCCCACACAGTATCTTTGTGAGACGCTGTGTGGATGAACAGATTATCTCTGCATGTGTATTTCCCACCGTAAAGCATGGAGGAGGAGGTGTTATGGTGTGGGGGTGCTTTGCTGGTGACACTGTCTGTGATTTATTTAGAATTCCATGCACACTTAACTAGCATGGCTACCACAGCATTCTGCAGTGATATGCCATCCCATCTGGTTTGGGCTTAGTGGGACTATCCTTTTTTCAACAGGACAATGACCCAACACACCTACAGGCTGTGTATTTGACCAAGAAAGAGAGTGATGGAGTGCTGCATCAGATGACCTGGCCTCCACAATCCTCCGACCTCAACCAAATTGATATGATTTGTGATATGTCGATATGTCGAACCGCAGAGTGAAGGAAAAGCAGCCAACAAGTGCTCTGCATATCATTTCTCCAAGGTGGCTTAGCAGTTCAGACGTCTTTTCCGTATTGTCTTGTCGTGTCCTGTATATATATATATATTTACACCTTTTCTTCACATATCTTTTATTTATTTTATTATCCAAGAACTCAACTACAAAAGCTTTCCTGCAAAAGCTTTCCTGCAACCCGCTTCACCAATTACAATAAGTAATATTTACCTCAATCTGAAAATCCATCGTGGAAGATAGCCAGGGGCTATTCAGAAGCTAGCCTGATAGCTAACCAGAAGCTACTCCGATAGCTAGCCAGAAGCTAATCTGTAGCTGCCCCGAAATTAGCCGGTTTGCTAGCTAGCGTTGGTGTTTCAGCTGCCCACGTTTTGCGGTCATCAGCTATTCCTTTAGCTCGATAATCTACCGGCACTTTTGTGCAACGCGACTCGGACCGGAGCATTCCGGGACTTTTTTTCTCCCAGTTTCCCCGGATTCCAACCGCAGGCTCTGGACACTTGCACCTTGATTTCGCAGCTAGCTAGCTGCATACCGTGTGACTATTGGCTTACGTCGACCCCGGAGCAAACTCAAATCATGCTGGAGCTAGCCAGCTGAGGAGTTCCATCACCATCCGGACCCGTTTCTTTTGTTGCTGCTGCAGATACGGAACCCCACCGGGCCTTCACGACTGACTGCCGACGTTATCTGCCCGAGGGATGTATCCAACCGGCAAATCCGTCCCGACGTTACCTGAACGCTCACCTGAGGCCCGCTAATCGTTAGCTGTCCTATCGGCTGCTATCTGAACAAAACCCCACTACACGGAACCTACCGACGGAAACGCACGAGGTATCTACAAACAGACCTCCATCCTATGCTGCTACCGATAGCCATATACCCGGCCAGCTGTCTGGATCGCCACGACCCCAACCAACCTCTACTCACTGGACCCTTACTGATCACTCGATTAAGCATGCCTCTCCTTAATGTAAATATGCCTTGTCCATTGCTGTTCTGGTTAGTGTTTATTGGCTTATTTCACTGTAGAGATTCTAGCCCTGCTCTCTATACCATATCCAACCTATCAGTTCCACCACCCACATATGCGATGACATCACCTGGTTTCAATGATGTTTCTAGAGACAAGATCTCTCTCATCATCACTCAATACCTAGGTTTACCTCCACTGTATTCACATCCTACCATACCTTTGTCTGTACATTATTCCTTTAAACTATTTTATCGCCCCCAGAAACTTCCTTTTACTCTCTGCTCTAGTAGCTCTAGGCGACCAATTCTCATAGCTTTTAGCCGTACCATTATCCTACTTCTCCTCTGTTCCTCTGGTGATGTAGAGGTGAATCCAGGCCCTGCAGTACCTGGCTCCACTCCTATTCCCCAGGCGCTCTCTTTTGATGACTTCTGTAACCGTAATAGCCTTGGCTTCATGCATGTTAACATTAGAAGCCTCCTCCCTAAGTTTGTTTTGTTCACTGCTTTAGCACACTCTACCAACCCGGATGTTTTAGCCGTGTCTGAATCCTGGCTTAGAAAGACCACCAAAAATTCAGACATTTTTATCCCCAATTACAATATTTTCAGACAAGATAGAACGGCCAAAGGGGGCGGTGTTGCAATCTACTGCAAAGACTGCCTGCAGAGTTCTGTTATACTATCCAGGTCTGTTCCCAAACAATTTGAACTTCTACTTTTAAAAATCCACCTCTCTAAAAACAAGTCTCTCACCGTTGCCGCCTGCTATAGACCACCCTCTGCCCCCAGCTGTGCTCTGGACACTATATGTGAACTGATTGCCCCCCATCTATCTTCAGAGCTCGTGCTGCTAGGCGACCTAAATTTGAACATGCTCAACACCCCAGCCACCCTACAATCTAAGCTTGATGCCCTCAATCTCACACAAATTATCAATGAACCTACCAGGTACCACCCCAATTCCGTAAACACGGGTACCCTCATAGATATCATCCTAACAAACTTGCCCTCCAAATACACCTCTGCTGTTTTCAACCAAGATCTCAGCGATCACTGCCTCATTGCCTGCATCCGTAATGGGTCAGCGGTCAAACGACCTCCACTCATCACTGTCAAACGCTCCCTGAAACACTTCAGCGAGCAGGCCTTCCTAAACGACCTGGCCGGGATATCCTGGAAGGATATTGATCTCATCCCGTCAGTAGAGGATGCCTGGTCATTTTTAAAAAATGCCTTCCTCACCATCTTGAATAAGCATAACCCATTCAAGAAATTTAGAACCAGGAACAGATATAGCCCTTGGTTCTCTCCTGACCTGACTGCCCTTAACCATCAGAAAAACATCCTATGGCGTTCTGCATTAGCATCGAACAGCCCCCGTGATATGCAACTTTTCAGGGAAGCCAGAAACCAATATACACAGGCAGTTAGAACAGCCAAGGCTAGCTTTTTCAAGCAGAAATTTGCTTCCTGCTACACAAATTCAAAAAAGTTCTGGGACACCGTAAAGTCCATGGAGAATAAGAACACCTCCTCCCAGCTTCCAACCGCTCTGAAGATAGGAAACACTGTCACCACCGACAAATCCACTATAATTGAGAATTTCAATAAGCATTTTTCTACGGCTGGCCATGCTTTCCACCTGGCTACCCCTACCCCGGACAACAGCACTGCCCTCCCCTCTGCTACTCGCCCAAGCCTTCCCCATTTCTCTTTCTCCCAAATACAGTCAGCTGATGTTCTTAATGAGCTGCAAAATCTGGACCCTTACAAATCAGCCGGGCTAGATAATCTGGACCCTTTCTTTCTAAAACTATCTGCTGAAATTGTTGCCACCCCTATTACTAGCCTCTTCAACCTCTCTTTCGTGTCGTCTGAGATCCCCAAAGATTGGAAAGCAGCTGCGGTTATCCCCCTCTTCAAAGGGGGGGACACCCTTGACCCTAACTGCTACAGACCTATATCTATCCTACCCTGCCTTTCTAAGGTCTTCGAAAGCCAAGTCAACAAACAGATTACCGACCATTTCGAATCACACCACACCTTCTCCGCTATGCAATCTGGTTTCAGAGCTGGTCATGGGTGCACCTCAGCCACGCTCAAGGTCATAAACGATATCGTAACCGCCATCGATAGGAAACAATACTGTGCAGCCGTATTCATTGACCTGGCCAAGGCTTTTGACTCTGTCAATCACCACATCCTCATTGGCAGACTCGACAGCCTTGGTTTCTCTAATGATTGCCTCGCCTGGTTCACCAACTACTTCTCTGATAGAGTTCAGTGTGTCAAATCGGAGGGTCTGTTGTCCGGGCCTCTGGCAGTCTCTATGGGGGTGCCACAGGGTTCAATTCTTGGACCGACCCTCTTCTCTGTTTACATCAATGATGTCGCTCTTGCTGCTGGTGATTCTCTGATCCACCTCTACGCAGACGACACTATTCTGTATACTTCTGGCCCTTCTTTTGACACTGTGTTAACAACCCTCCAGGCGAGCTTCAATGCCATACAACTCTCCTTCCGTGGCCTCCAACTGCTCTTAAATACAAGTAAAACCAAATGCATGCTCTTCAACCGATCGCTGCCTGCTCCTGCCCGCCTGTCCAACATCACTACTTTGGACGGCTCTGACTTAGAATATGTGGACAACTACAAATACCTAGGTGTCTGGTTAGACTGTAAACTCTCCTTCCAGACCCACATCAAACATCTCCAATCCAAAGTCAAATCTAGAATTGGCTTCCTATTCCGCAACAAAGCATCCTTTACTCATGCTGCCAAACATACCCTTGTAAAACTGACCATCCTACCAATCCTCGACTTCGGTGATGTCATTTACAAAATAGCCTCCAAAACCCTACTCAATAAATTGGATGCAGTCTATCACAGTGCCATCCGTTTTGTCACCAAAGCCCCATATACTACCCACCACTGCGACCTGTACACTCTCGTTGGCTGGCCCTCGCTTCATACTCGTCGCCAAACCCACTGGTTCCAGGTCATCTACAAGACCCTGCTAGGTAAAGTCCCCCCTTATCTCAGCTCGCTGGTCACCATAGCAGCACCTACCTGTAGCACGCGCTCCAGCAGGTATATCTCTCTAGTCACCCCCAAAACCAATTCTTCCTTTGGACGCCTCTCCTTCCAGTTCTCTGCTGCCAATGACTGGAACGAACTACAAAAATCTCTGAAACTGGAAACACCTATCTCCCTCACTAGCTTTAAGCACCAGCTGTCAGAGCAGCTCATAGATTACTGCACCTGTACATAACCCATCTACAATTTAGCCCAAACAACTACCTCTTTACCTACTGTATTTATTTATTAATTTATTTTGCTCCTTTGCACCCCATTATTTCTGTCTCTACTTTGCACTTTCTTCCAATGCAAACCAACCATTCCAGTGTTTTTTTAGTTTTTATTTTACTTGCTGTGTTGTACTCACTTCGCCTCCATGGCCTTTTTATATTTTATTTATTTATACATATATCTGTTTGCCTTCACCTCCTTTATCTCACCTCACTTGCTCACATTGTATATAGACTTATTTTTTTTCACTGTATTATTGACTATATGTTTGTTTTTACTCCATGTGTAACTATGTGTTGTTGTATGTGTCGAACTGCTTTGCTTTATCTTGGCCAGGTCGCAATTGTAAATGAGAACGTGTTCTCAATTTGCCTACCTGGTTAAATAAAGGTTAAATAAATAAAAAAATAAAAAAATATGTGGGTTCTCCATCAGGAGTGTTGGAAAAGCATTCCAGGTGAAGCTGGTTGAGAGAATTCCAATCGTGTGCAAAGCTGTCATCAAGGCAAAGGGTAGCTGTTTGAAGAATCTCAAATATAAACTATATATTTTGATTTGTTGAGCACTTTTTTGGTGTTTCATACTTTTGCCGTCTTCACTGTTATTCTACAATGTAGAAAATAGTCAAAATAAAGAAAAACCCTTGAATGAGTAGGTGTTCTAAAAGCAAAGAGCAAAGAGATCATAGGGACATTGTTTTTACAACTGCGTTCAAAATATGAATTCAAATATTTTCAAAGATGCGAAAGATGTTTTGTTGAACAGAATGATCCTCATTTCACGAGGGCTGAAGCATTACTGATCGTTCGGGTCGTTTCACCAAATGAGTGCCCTTTGAGTCCCTTTGATACTTTAAGTAGAAATTGTGTACCAATATTGAATTTCAAAAGCCTGTTGTATTAAATTAAGTGACCTTTAATATAGACCACAATGAATATAAACCCTCTCCTAACCCGGACGACGCTGAGCCAATAGTGTGCCCTATGGGACTCCCGGTTGTGACACTGGGAGTGAACCCCAGGCTGTAGTGACACCGCAACACTGCAATGCTGTTCCTTAGACCACTCCGCCTCTCAGGAGGCCCTCCATTTTCTGGTGTTTTGTGGTGGAAAACTGAACTGGGCTAGCATAACACGTCAACCCTGTTACCCATAGATAAATGTTTTAACAATTTCAATATTTTTGTGAAGCTTGCATTCAATTGCCACTTCCTGTTGCACACAACAAGGTTCCATTCCCCATGTCACAAGGGGATTTATGGCTGCTTAAGATTAAATCGTCAACCCTATTACAGTAAACACTGATACTTTATTTGGCACTTAGTAGGCACTTCAATTAGTATTTTTTAAATTTAACCTATTGAGATGGGAAAACATGTTTTTTATGAGGTTGAGAATATGCTTTCTTTGACAGATTGTTAAAATGAGGTGAAATCCCCCCCAAAATTGGCAAAGTTACAGTACTCAAAAGGTACCGAATTGGTGGAACGACCCAGTACACACCTCTTTGTGTTACGCAATAAACAGAGCATGACAGGCAAGAAACATGTGCTTTGATATACATGCTGCATGCTCTCAGAGGCTACTGAATAGATGCTGCCAAAAGAACCAGTGTTATTATTTATATTGAGGCTGTTTTAACAGCCGTGGTGGAGTAAACATAGGCCTATCTGCCTTTCAGCTGTTGATAAAAGCATTTCTGCTGTCACCCAGCCTATTTCAGGAATGGATCTGTGATGTCTCTGGATGAAGGGAATATAAATGGACACTCTTCAGCTTTGATCATCACCCAACTTTCAAATATGTCTCAGGCAGAGTGGAGCAACAAAAACATATTACTTTAACGCTATCCTTTATGAAACATGTGCATGTGGTATAATAAGTAGAATAGCCTACACCTTAATGGAAAACTGTAAATTATACAGTAGTTTGGGGTTTTATCAACAGTTTTAATACTGTGAAATGTTTTACTGCAGCATAGTGTAAATTGTGATGCATTGTGGGAAAATGCAGCTAAAGAATTGCTGTATTTCGATTGGTACTGTAATTCCAGCCCAGAGAATACAGTACTGTATCTTCTTTTGACCACTAGTGGGTGCATGGTATTGTTATTTGTGGCTCATTAACACATTTTGAGGCATACCTTGTAAGAGGTTATATTTGTTGCACCCGTGAGTTAGAATTGCTGTATTCCGATGGTGTTCTAGTGGCCCATCAATGTGTATATAGAGCAAATTGGAGGAACAGCTAGTCTAAATAATTTTCCATGGTTGAGCATTTAGCCATGTCCTTTAGGTCTGTGCTGTCCTGTAGTCACTGCCAGTATGGAAATGTTATTCATTTTTTTCCTAAATGACATACCCAAATCTAACTGCCTGTAGCTCAGGCCCAGGAGTGAGAATATGCATATTCTTGGTACCATTTGAAAGGAAACACGTTGAAGTTTGTGGAAATGTGAAAGGAATGTATGAAAATATAACACAATAGATCTGGTAAAAGATAATAAAAAAAAATTAAAAAAAACGTTCTTTTGTATTTTTTTGTACCATCATTTTTTAAATGCAAGAGAAAGGCCATAATGTACACTGCTCCAAAAAATAAAGGGAACACTTAAACAAAACAATGTAACTCCAAGTCAATCACACTTCTGTGAAATCAAACTGTCCACTTAGGAAGCAACACTGATTGACAATACATTTCACATGCTGTTGTGCAAATGGAATAGACAAAAGGTGGAAATTATAGGCAATTAGCAAGACACCCCCCAATAGAGGAGTTGTTCTGCAGGTGGTGACCACAGACCACTTCTCAGTTCCTGTGCTTCCTGGCTGATGTTTTGGTCACTTTTGAATGCTGGCGGTTCAAAATGTTGTATCAAGACTGCCCAAATGTGCCTAATTTGTTTATTAATAACTTGTCATGTTCCTCCACTCTCCTCAAACAATAGCATGGTATTATTTCACTGTAATAGCTACTGTAAATTGGACAGTGTTCTTGTTACTTACAACCTCATGCTAATCGCATTAGCCTACGTTAGCTTAACCGTCCCGTGGACGGGACACCGATCCCGAAGAAGTTTGACCTCTAGAAGTGCAAGTGATATAAAACACCAATATGCATAATGTAATGTGTAAACACTTTACATAGCAGCCAACCTTCTTCCACCAATCCCTTGTAATTACAGTAAAATACTATGAAATGCAAGCCCCTCCCCTCAATTAATTTCCTTAATTCATTCATTCTGATTACGGTAGCATTTACTTTTTTACAGTATAATACAGTATATTTTACACTATTGTACTGTGTATCATTACACAGTACTTGGTTTGATACTGTGTTTACATTACAATAGATGTACTGTAATATGAAATACAGAATGATATTTGCCACCGGGCTGCCTGTAAGCTACTGTCAAATTCAGAGTAACCTCTTTACAGTGTACTCATGGTTTTGTTATAAATCTGCAACATCTGCATGATTTGTCCTTAGGTGGGTTTAGGTACTGTGTGTGGAATTAGCATGCTGATAGTCCAGAATCATATTAACTCTCCTTTAATATTAAACCAGTCAGAGTGTATGACTGACGCGTCATCTCCCTTGGCTCACTGCGTCAACCACCTTTTTCATTATTCAATTGATGCCAGTCTTATCTTGGCCGAAGCAGACTGAGGGAGAATGGACATGCAGGATCTCAAGACTGGAGAAAGCCTTCGTTCACTCTCTCCTTCCCTCTTCTCTTTGGCTGCTTTTAAAAGGAAGGCTAATAGTTCCAAAATAGATTGAGAACAGAAAGATGGTATTTAAAGGCCCAGTGCAGTCAAAAAACGTGATTTACCTGTGCTTTATATATATTTCCATACCATGAGGTTGGAAGTTTTTGGTGGGATGGAGTTTTGGCCTGTGTGGTGACATCACTAGTAAATTCTCAGCTGTTTTGGTCCCCTGGCTACCACGCTGTAACAGTGCGAAGCAAACCCATGTGCAGATACTGTGTGTGACTGTGTGAGAGCAAAGTCTGGAATCTCAATATCTGTGGTGCTGCTCATGGTAATGTCATTTGCAGAGTCTACCTTTAATTGTTACCCAGAAATAATTTGATATTGATACAAAAATGGCTGCATTGGACCTTTAAGACTTTGAAACCCCACGGAGATGTGCACTCAGCCAATAGTTTGTGATGGCTGAATGACATGACTACTGTTAAATAGTAGCCTACAGGTTTCTTCACAATGCAGTGGTATAGAATATGAATGAACATGTTTCAGTCAGTTTATCCCAAGGAGGAAGGAAATCTTGGTCCCTCTCATATGTAAATATATTGAAAACACACACATATATATATATATACACACAGCGGTAAGAAAAAGTATGTGAACCCTTTGGAATTACCTGTACTTCTGGTTCACATCAGGCAATGCTTATTGTGAAGAGCAAACTCAAATTTTGTGAGTGTTTTTTAAAGGGCAGGGCAGCTCTAACCAACATCTCCAATCTCATCTCAATGATTGTACTCCAGGTTAGCTGACTCCTGACTCCATTAGCCTAGGGATTCACATACTTTTTTCAACCTACACAGTGAATGTTTAAATGATGTATTGAATTTAGACAAGAAAATACAATCAATTTGTAAGTCGCTCTGGATAAGAGCGTCTGCTAAATGACTTAAATGTAAATGTAAAATGTAAATGTGTGTTATTAGCTTAAGCAGACTGGGTTTGTCTGTTGTTGTGACTTAGTTGAAGATCAGATATAATTATATGACCAATTTATGCAGAAATCCAGATATAGTGGCTTGCGAAAGTATTCACCCCCTTGGCATTTTTCCTAATTTGTTGCCTTACAACCTGGAATTAAAACGGATTTTGGGGGGGGGGGTTGTATCATTTGATTTACACAACATGCCTACCACTTTGAAGATGCAAAATAAGATAAAAACATTGAAAACGTGTGTGCATAACTACCCCCCCCCCCCAAAGTCAATAATTTGTAGAGACACCTTTTGCAGGAATTACAGCTAAACGTCTCTTCGGGTGTCTCTATACCCTTGGCACATCTAGCCACTGGGATTTTTGCCCATTCTTCAAGGCAAAACTGCTCCATCTCCTTTTAGATGGATTCCTCTAGTGTACAGCAATCAAAAGTCGTACCACTGGATTGAGGTCTGGGCTTTGACTAGGCCATTCCAAGACATTTAAATTTTTCCCCTTAAACCACTCAACTGTTTCTTTAGCAGGATGCTTAGGGTCATTGTCCTGCTGGAAGGTGAACTTCCATCCCAGTCTCAAATCTCTGGAAGACTGAAATAGGTTTCACTCAAGAATTTCCCTGTATTTAGCGCCATCCATCATTCCTTCAATTCTGACCAGTTTCCCAGTCCCTGCCGACAAAAACATCCCCACAGCATGATGCTGCCACCACCATGCTTCACTGTAGGGATGGTGTTCTCAGGGTGATGAGAGGTGTTGGGTTTGCGCCAGACATAGCGTTTTCCTTGATGGCCAAAAAGCTACATTTTAGTCTCATCTGAACATAGTACCTTCTTCCATATGTTAGGGGGTTCTTCCACATGGCTTTTTGCAAACGCCAAACATGTTTGCTTATTTTTTTCTTTAAGCTATGGCTTTTTCTGGCCACTCTTCTGTAAATCCCAGCTCTGTGGAGTGTACAGCTTTAAGTGGTGCTATGGACAGATACTCCAATCTCCTTCTGTGGAGCTTTGCAGCTCTTTCAGGGTATCTTGTGTCTTTGTTGCCTCTCTGATTAATGCCCTCCTTGCCTGTGAGTTTTGGTGGGTGGCCCACTCTTGGCAGGTTTGTTGTGGTGCCATATTCTTTCCATTTGTATTAATGGATTTAATGGTACTCTATGGCATGTTCAAAGTTTCTGATATGTTTTCATAACCCAACCCTGATCTGTACTTCTCCACAACTTTGTCCCTGACCTGTTTGGAGAGCTCCTTGGTCTTCATGGTGCTGCTTGCTTGGTGGTGCCCCTTGCTTGGTGGTGTTGCAGACTCTGGGGCCTTTCAGAACAGGTGTATATATACTAAGATCATTTGACAGATCATGTGACACTTAGATTGCACACAGATGGACTTAATTTGACTAATTATGTGACTTCTAAAGGTAATTGGTTGCACCAGATCTTATTTAGGGTCTTCATAGCAAAGGGAGTGATTACATTTGCACTCACAACTTTTCAGTTTGATTTGTTAAGAAATGTTTTAAACAAGTTACTTTTTTCATTTCACTTCACCACTTTGGACTATTTTGTGTATGTCCATTACATGAAATCCAAATAAAAATCAATTTAATTTACAGGTTGTAATGCAACAAAATAGGAAAAACAGGAGGCAAGGCAGGATGAATACTTTTGCAAGGCACTGTAGTGGTGACCAATAACCCTGACTGTTTGACCTAGGCCTTCAGTTGCAAACTATACCTACACTGTGTACACAACCTAAGGTAGCCTTTCAAAAATGTTAAACAACACAATTTGTAGTTTACTCAACTCTGGGGCAGGGAAGTTCTGCTTACATAGCCTGCATTCTTGAGTGTTCTCAACACTTATGCCAAAGTTGAGTAAACTATAATGAACACAAATATAAAGGTAACATGTAAAGTGTTGGTCCCATGTTTCAGGCTATCCTGTGGGATAGCATAGCACGGGTGATTTTAGGAAATAATACTTGCAAGCCGGACAGAGAGAGGAATATATACAAAAATATAAAGTGCATTTGGAAAGTATTCATACCCCATAATCAACCATCATAAAATAACCCATAATGACAAAGCAAAAACTTGTTTTTAGAAATGTATGCGAAAACAGAATTAACTTACTTACATAAATATTCAGACCCTTTGCTATGAGACTTGATATTGAGTTCAGGTGCATCCTGTTTCCATTGATCATCCTTGAGATGTTTCTAAAACTTCCTTGGAGTCCACCTGTGGTAAATTCAATTGATTAGACATGATTTGGAAAGGCACACACCTGTCTAGATAAGGTCCCTCAGGTGACAGTGCATGTCAGAACAGAAACCAAGCCATGAGGTCGAAGGAATTGTCCTGAGAGCTCCATGACAGGATTGTGTGGAGGCACATATCTGGGGAAGGGTACCAAAAAAAATTCTGCAGCATTGAAGGTCCCCAAGAACTCCATCTTTCTTAAATGGAAGACGTTTTGAACCACCAAGACTCTTCCTAGAGCTGGCCGCTTGGCCAAACTGAGCAATCGGGGGAGAAGGGCCTTGGTCAGGAAGATGACCAAGAAGACAATGGTCAATCTGACAGTGCTCCAGAGTTCCTCTGTGGAGATGGGAGAACCATGCAGAAGGACAACCATATCTGCAGCACTCCACTAATCAGGCCTTTATGGTAGAGTGGCCAGACAGAAGCCACTCCTCAGTATAAGACACATGACAGCCTGCTTGGAGTTTGCCAAAAGGCACTTAAAGGACTCTCAAATCATGAGAAACAAGATTCTCTGGTCTGATGAAACCAAGACTTTCAAGCAGCACTGTATATATAAACACAGTTTTAGTCAGAAGTTTACATACACTTAGGTTGGAGTCATTAATAAAACTCGTTTTTCAACCACTCCACACATTTCTTGTTAACAATCTATAGTTTTGGCAAGTCAGTTAGGACATCTACTTTGTGCATGACACAAGTAATTTTTCCAACAAATGTTTACAAACAGATTATTTCACTTATAATTCACTGTATCACAATTCCAGTGGGTCAGAAGTTTACATACACTAAGTTGACTGCCTTTTAAACAGCTTGGAAAATTCCATAAAAGTATGTCATGGCTTTAGAAGCTTCTGATAGGCTAATTGACATCATTTGAGTCAATTGGAGGTGTACCTGTGAATGTATTTCAAGGCCTTCAAACTCAGTGCCTCTTTGCTTGACATCATGGGAAAATCTAACGAAATCAGCCAAGACCTCAGAAAAGAATTGAAGACCTCCACAAGTCTGGTTCATCCTTGGGAGCAATTTCCAAACAGCTGAAGGTACCACATTCATCTGTACAGACAATAGTATGCAAGTATAAACACCATGGGACCACGCAGCCATCATACCGCTCAGGAAGGAGACGCGTTCTGTCTCCTAGAGATGAACGTACTTTGGTGCAAAAAGTGCAAATCATTCCCAGAACAACAGCAAAAGACCTTGTGAAGATGCTGGAGGAAACAGGTACAAAACTATCTATATCCACAGTAAAACAAGTCCTATATCGGCATGACCCGAAAGGCCGCTCAGCAAGGAAGAAGCCACTGCTACAAAACCTCCATAAAAAAGCCAGACTACGATTTGCAACCTCACACGGGGACAAAGATCGTACTTTTTGGAGAAGTATCCTCTGGTCTGATGAAACAAAAATAGAACTGTTTGGCCATAAATACTATCGTTAAGTTTGGAGGTAAAAGGGGGAGGCTTGCAAGCCGAAGAACACCATCCCAACCGTTAAGCATGGGGGTGGCAGCATCATGTTGCGGGGGTGCTTTGCTGCAGGAGGTACTGGTGCACTTCAAAAAGTTGATGGCAAGGAAAATTATGTGGATATATTAAAGCAACATCTCAAGACATCAGTCAGGCAGTTAAAGGTTGGTCGCAAATGGGTCTTCCAAATGGACAATGACCCCAAGCATACTTCCAAACCTTTGGCAAAATTTCTTAAGGACAACAAAGTCAAGGTATTGGAATGGCCATCACAAAGCCCTGACCTCAATCCTATAGAAAATTTGTGGGCAGAACTGAAAGTGTGTGTGAGAAAGGAGGCCTGCAAACCTGACTCAGTTACACCAGCTCTGTCAAGAGGAATGGGCCAAAATTCACCCAACTTATTGTGGGAAGCGTGTGGGAAGCGTATTCTGACAATTTACATTCTTAAAATAAAGTGGTGATCCTAACTGACCTCAAACAGGGAATTTTTGCATGGATTAAATGTCAGGAATTGTGAAAAACTGAATATACATGTATTTGGCTAAAGTGAATGTAAACTTCTGACTTCAACTGTATATATATACTGAACAAAAATATAAACACAACATTTAACGTGTTGGTCCCATGTTTCATTAGCTGAAATTAAAGGTCACAGAAACATTCCATACGCAATTATTATTTTTTTCTCTCAAATTTAGTTTACGTCCCTATTAGTGATAATTTCTCCTTTGCCAAGATAATCCATTCACCTGACAGGTGTTGTATATCAAGAAGCTGATTAAACAGCATGATCATTACACATGTACACTTTGTGCTGGGGACAATAAAAGGCCACTGTAACATGTGCAATTTTGTGTCACAACATAATACCACAGATGTCTCAAGTTTTGAAGGAGTGTGCAACTGGCATGCTGACTGCAGGAATGTCAACTAGAGCTGTTGCCAGATAATTTAATGTTAATTTCTCTACCATAACACTGTTTTAGAAAATTTGGCAATACATCCAACCGGCCTCACAACCGCAGACCACGTTTAACCACGCCAGCCCAGGACCTCCAAATCCGGCTTCTTCACCTGCGGGATCATCTGAGACCAGCCACCCAGACAGCTGATGAAACTGAGGAGTGTTTCTGTCTGTAATAAAGCACTTTTGTGGGGAAAAACTCTGATTGGCTTGTCCTGTGTGGGTGGGCATCTCTCCTAAGTGGGTGGGCCTATGCCCTCCCAGGCCCTCCCATTGCTGCCCTTCTGCCCAGTCATGTGAAATTCATAGATTTGGGGCTAATTAGTTTATTTCTATTGACTGATTTCCGTCTATGAACTGTAACTCAGTAAAATCGTTGAAATTGTTGTATGTTGAGGAGGGGGGCATATTCCCCCCACATTCTGAAATTGCATTTTTGTCCACCCCAGTTTTATCATTGGAATGTGATACAAAACTTGGCTTTGGTGTGCTTTAGGACCATGCGGACGCCTCCGAATGGTTGGGTAGGCTGTTTGGAGTGTTTATCCGCCCCCAAAATTTATAAAAACGTTAGGTAGGTATACAAATCTGAGTTTGCTGTACAATCTAATGTCAAATTTTGGGTAGGTCTTCTCATTCTCATTTCCTGTTTTTAGTGGGGCTATTGCCAACATATGTTGCATATGTAATTTAAAATGTTCTTGTTGTATTGAATATGACACCTGAATTCTTAATAGAGATAAACACATTTGTATAGATATTATAAGAATATGACTTTTCAGTGGTGCAAATTTCCCTGGGGACGGGGGAGACATGTCCCCCCCACATTCTGAATTTGCATTTTTGTCATTGGAATGTGATACAAAAAAAGGCGACAATGTGTTTTAGGACCATGCAGACTTTTTGGAGTGTTTACTGGATAAAAATAATGTATATAAAACCAAAGTTGTGCCCCTGCTTGTTTTAATCCAGTTTTTTGCCAAAACGTGAAATATGAGTTATTTGGTTTGTAGTTGGCCAGTGTTTCCCAAACTCGGTCCTCGGAACACCAAGAGGCGCACATTTAGTTTTTTACTCTATCACTACTCAGCTGATTCAAAAAATGAACTAAACTTAAATTATTTGAATCAGCTGTGTAGTGCTAGGGCAAAAAACTAAATATGCACCCCTTGGGGTCCCGAGGAAACACTGTAGGTCTATGAATTGGCAAAATCACACATGCTGGTGATCTACCGCCCACTTGTTCTATCTGCATAGCTGGAGGCAGGGGTAATGGTGCGTTCAAGACGACTTGGAACTCGGAACCATTCAAATCTACGACCTCCGACATCCGTGCGTTCAAGCAAAGTGCGAACTCTGAAAAAAACGATTTCCGATTGGTCATCTAACTCGTAAATACAAGTCCTCCTAATGCCCCTACCTCCCCGAGCTGAAGAGTAATGACGTCACGAGGTCGTTTTTTTCGAGTTCCAAGTTGTCTTGAACGAAACTTAAATTC